>NW_007261591.1:2820-5245 GCF_000164805.1 Carlito syrichta | reverse complement strand
GGAATAGTTGGTATAATATTAGGCAGAAGTTCCTTGTCTTTACAAGGAATTTCCATTATTTCTGGAGTGGTGGATTCAGATTACACAGGAGAAATCCAGGTGCTTGTTGCTCCCCCTAGCAAAACTGTGACAAAGGCCAAAAGAATAGCCCAGTTGCTGCTCTTGCCTTATCACAAAGCAGGTAAAACTTTAACTAACCTGCCTAGAGGTGACTCTGGATTTGGCTCTAGTGATGTTGCTTTTTGGGTTCAGGAGGTTACTAATTCTAGACCTCTAAAATACTTATTTATACAGGGAGTTAAAATTACAGGCTTCTTAGACACAGGAGCCGATGTTTCTTGTATTGCCAGGAAAGATGGACCTGCCTCATGGCCAACTCATATGGCTCCTTCAGGACTTATAGGCATTGGTCAAGCACCCTCAGTAGCCAAAAGTTCACAGATTTTAAATTGGACAGATAATGAGACTTCAAGAACTTTTTATCCATATGTTATTCCATCTATCCCCTTTACATTATGGGGGAGAGATATTTTCTCACAAATGGGCATACTTTTGTATAGCTCCAATGATAAAGTCTCAGCACAATTGCTACAGATGGGCTATGATCCCTTTAAGGGACTTGGTAAAGGCGAACAGGGAATGCAAAAACCTGTTCGAGTGAATGAAAAAACAGACCGAGCTGGCATTGACTATTCAAATTTATCCTATAGGCCACTGTTGTTAAGGTTGCAGGTCAACAAGCCAGTTTTGGGTAAAACAATGGCCTATACCATCTAAGAAGCTTAAGGCAGCAAAAGATTTGGTGCAACAGCAGCTGAAAGCTGGCCTATAATTGTCATAAAGAAAAAATAAACAAAACAGAAATACTTAGAGTTATGCATAAAGTGAAAATGCAGATGTATTCTGCTTTAAATTAATGAGAAAGAACTCAAAAAATATGTTGACAGGTATTTGGAGGATGGTAATTCACAAAGAAATTTTTTAAACATATAATTCATTATAAAATTAAATAGGAATTTATTTTAAGTGTATTTAAGTTATAATTTTTCTCATACAAATTTACCTTATCCACAACTTTATTTTATTTTATTTTTTTATTATTATTATTTTTTTCATTAATCAGTATTTTTTATTATGGTTTTGTGGGGTACAGTTAAGGGTTAGGTGTACAATTACATTTCATTCAGGCACCCTGTTGATAAGAGGTGTTTTCCCATCCCCCGACAGATATTTGCTACCGTTAATCCCATCCCCCTCCCCCCCATAGTTTCCCAGTACAGTCAGTCATTTTCTTACAGTATTGCATTGGATGTTCAAGGTCCATTATATGAGTGAGAACATGTGATATTCGGATCTTTGTTTCTGTGAGAGGTCACTCAGTATTATAGACTCTAGTTCCATCCAGGTTGCAGCGAAATTCATGATTTTGTTCTTTTTTATGACTGCATAGTATTCCATCGTGTATATATACCACATTTTTTTAATCCAGTCCTCTTTTGATGGGCAGCATGGTTGTTTCCAGGTTCTTGCTATTATGAACAACGCTGCAATAAACATACGTGTGCAGGTATCTTTTTTATAGAGTGATTTGAGTTCTTCAGGCTATATTCCCAGTAGGGGGATTGCAGGGTCATATGGAAGGTCAATTTTTAGAGCTTTTAGGAATCATCACACTGCTTTCCACAGAGGTTGCACTAGTTTACACTCCCACCAACAGTGTAGAAGTGTTCCCTTTTCACCACACCCTCTCCAGCAGCTGTTATTTTTTGAGTTGTTGATAATTGCCATTCTGACTGGAGTTAGGTGGTATCTCAGTGTGGTTTTGATTTGCATCTCCCTGATGATTAGTGAGGTTGAGCATTTCTTCATGTGTTTGTTGGCTGCTCGGATGTCCTCTTTTCTGAAGTGTCTGTTCATATCTTCTGCCCATTTTATAATGGGTTTGTTTGTTTTCTTCTTTTCAGTACGTTTCAGTTCCTTGTAGATCCAGGATATTAAGCCTTTGTCAGACCTGGAGTTGGCAAATACTTTTTCCCAGTCTGTAGGCTGTCTCCCTGCTCTCTTGATGGTTTCTTTGGCTTTGCAGAAGCTTGTCAGTTTAATAAGGTCCCACTTATCTATCTTCTCTCTTATGACCTGTGGGTTTCGGGTTTTGTTCAGGAATTGGATGCCAGTTCCGATTTCCATGAGGGTATTTCCTTCCTTTTGTAAGGTTCTTATGGTTTGAGGTTTTACATTTAGGTCTCTGATCCATTTAGAGTTAACCTTTGTGCATGGGGATAGATAGAGGTCCTGTTTCCATGTTCTGCATGTGATCAGCCAGTTTTCCCAGCACTATTTACTGAATAGGTTCTCCTCTCCCCAGTGGTAGATGGTGGGGGTTTTGTCGAAGATGAGTTGGTTGAGAAATTGAGGTTTTGCTTCT
>NW_007261591.1:0-1010 GCF_000164805.1 Carlito syrichta | reverse complement strand
TCATGTGTGTTGTAGGGATATAAATTCCCCTCTTACTACAGCTTTCAGGTCATCCCAGAGATTTTGGTAAGATGTTTCTTCACTTTCATTTGTTTCCAAGTATCTTTTAATCCCTGTTTTGATTTCGTCGTTGACCCAGGAGTTGTTTAGCATCATGCTGTTTAGTGTCCATGTCTTTGTGGGTTTTGGGGGGACTTTGTTGCTGTCAATGTTTATTTTTATTCCACTGTGGTCCGAGAAGGTGCTTGGTAGAGTTTCAATCCTTTTAAATTTGCTTATGCTTGATTTATGGCCGAGTATGTGGTCGATCTTAGAATGCGTCCCCTGTGGTGATGAGTAGAATGTATATTCTGTGGTCTTTGGATGGAGTGTTCTGTAGGTATCAATTAAGTCCATTTGGTCCAAAGTCACATTAAGGTTCCGGATCTCCTTGCTGATTTTTTGTTCTGATGATCTGTCTAGGGTTGTGAGTGGGGTATTAGAGTCCCCAATTATGATAGTGTTAGAGTCAATATCTTTCTTTAGTTTTCCTAGAAGTTGCTTTATGAAAGTTGGCACAGCTATGTTGGGTGAATATATGTTTAGAATAGATATTTCTTGTTGATGGGTTGAGCCTTTTATCATTATGTAGTGGCCTTCTGTATCTTTTTTGATTTTTAATAGCTTGAAGGGTATTTTGTCTGAAATTAAGATTGCTACTCCTCCTTTCTTTTGTATTCTGTTCGCCTGAAAGTTTATTTCCCATCCTCTTACTTTGAGTCTGTGGGTGTCCTTTCTAGTGAGGTGAGTCTCTTGAAGGCAATAGATTCTTGCCTGATGATATTTTATCCATTTTGCCATTCTATGTCTTTTCAGTGGTGCATTTATTCCATTCACATTTAGGCTAATAATTGAAATGCAAGAGTTGATCCCTGTCATAAGGTTCTTACAGAGTTGTTCCTGTTTGTTTGTTGTCTTTCTTTGGGTTTTGGAGTTGGTTCATATGTGTTTTTAATCTTTTGCCTGTACTC
>NW_007261590.1:7965-11718 GCF_000164805.1 Carlito syrichta | reverse complement strand
TAGGTAGCAAGCTAGTTAAGTAAGCTAGTTGAGACAACTGGCTAGCTAGGTAGCTAGCTAGTTAAGTCATCTATATAAATCAGCTGGCTAGCTAGTTAAGTCTGTTGGCTATCCAACTACATAGCCAGGTAGCTAACTAGTTAAGTCTGCTGGCTAGCCAGCTGGCAACTTCGTTAATTCAGCTACTTAAATCAGCTGACTAGGCTGCTGGCTACCTAGGTAGCTAGGCAATTAAGTCAGCTGATTATCCAGCTGGAGAGCTAGTTAAGTCAGCTAGTTTAGTCAGCTGGCTTAGTATCTGCATAACTCATTGTCAGCTCGTTAAATCAGTAGTCTAGCCAGCTGGCTAAAAACCTAGTTAAATCAGATGGGTAACCAGCTGGCTCGCCAGTTATTTGAACTAGTTAAATCCGCTGGCTAGCTAGGAAGCTAGCTAGTTAAGTCAACTAGATATGTCAGCTAGCTAGCTAATTAAGTCAGCTAGTTAATTCACCTAGCTACAAGATTGCTTGCTAGGTAGCAAACTAGTTAAATCAGTTACTTACATCAGCTGGGTAGCTAGGTAGCTAGCCAGTTATGTCAGCTAGTTAAGTCAGGTTGCTAGCTAGTTTAGCCAGCAAGTTAATCAGCTGGCTAGTCAACTGCATAGCAGACTAGTTAGCTACTTTAGTCTGCTGGCTAGCCAGCTAGATAGCTAGTTAAGTCACCTAGTTAATTCAGCTCATTTCCCAGCAGGTTAGCTAGGTAGTTAGGTAGTTTAGTCAACTGACAAGCCAGTGGTCTATGTAGGTATTTAGCTACTTAAGTCAGCTGGCTAGTCAGCTGACTTAACTAGCCTGCTTGCCAGGTGTCTAGTTATGTCAGCTAGATAAGTCAGCTAGCTATTCACTTGTCTAGCCTAGGTAGCTAGCTCATTAAGTCTGCTGGCTAGCCAGCTGTATACTTCATTTATTTAGCTAATTAATTGAGCCGGATATCCTGCTGGCTAGGTGGGTAGCTAGGCCCTTAAGTCATCTGGCTATCCAGCTGTATAGGTAGGTAGTGACCTAGTTAAGTCAGTTGGCTAGCCAGCTGGCTAGCTAATTAAGACAGCTAGTTAAGAAAGCTGGCTATCCAGATGGATAGAGAGCTAGACAGCTAGTTAAGGCAGATGACTAGCCAGCTGGATAACTAGGTTAGTTGATTAATCAGCTGGCTAACCAGCTAGTTAATTTACCTCATTAAGTCAGTATGCTAGCTAGCTCGCTAGCTAGTTAAAAAGTTAGTTAATTCAGATGGCTAGACAGCTAGATAGTTGTCAGCTACTTAAGTCGGCTAGCTAGCTACATAGCTAGCTAGTATGCTAGCTAGTTATTTCAGCTAGTAAAGTCAGCTGATTTGCTAGTAGCTAGATAGCTAAGTCAACTAGTTACATCAGCTGGCTTGCTAGCTAAGTTAGCTATTTAAGTCTGCTGGCTAGCCACCTGCCTAGTTGGGTAGCTAGCTAGTTAAGTCAGCTGGCTAGCTACCTGGCTAGTTACTTAAGTCACCTTGTTAAGATAGTTCGCTAGCAAGCTAGTTAACTAGATAGCTAGGTAGTTAAATCAGATGGCAAGTCAGTGGGATATGTAGGTAGCTAACTAGTAAGTCTGTTAACTATCCTGCTGGCTTACTAGGGATCTATACAGTTATGTGATCATGCTAGCCAGCTGGCTAGTTAGTTATGTAACTTAATTAAGTCAGCTGGTTAGACAGCTGGCTAGTTGTGTAGCTAGCTAGTTATGTCAGCTGTCCAGCCAGCTGGCTTGTTAGTTAGGTAACCTAGTTAATTCAGATGGTTATACAACTGGCTAGCTAGGTAGCTAGCTAGTTATGTTATCTGTCCAGCCAGCTGGCTGTCTAGTTAAGTCACATAGTTAAGTCAGCTGGTTAGCTAGCTGGCTAGCTAGGTAGGTTGCTACTTCAGTGAGCTGGCTAGACAGCTGGCTATCTAGTTAAGTCACCTAGTTAAGTCAGCTGTCTAACTAGCTGGCTACCTATATAGCCAGCTAATTAATTCAGCTGACTAGCAAGCAAGCCAGTTGTTTAAGTCAGCTAGTTAAGATGCCTGGCTTGCCAGCTGGCTAGCTAGGTAGCAAACTAGTTAAGTCAGTTGGCTAACCAGCTTACTAGCTATTTAAGTCAGCTAGTTAATTCTTCCAGATGGCTACTTCCCAGATGGCTACCTATGTAGCTATCTAGTTAAGTCACCTAGCTAACCAACAGGCTAGCTAGTGTGGTCAGCTAGTTATGTCAGCTCGCTAGCTAGCTGGCAAAATTTTTGTCAGGTAGTTGAGTCAGCTGGATAACCAGCTGGCTAGCTGGTTGTCAGCTAATTAATTCAAGTGGCTAGCCAACTGGCCAGCTAGGTAGCTCGCTAATTTAGTCAGCTGACTAGCCAGCTGGCTACCTGCTTAAGTCAGCTAGTTAAGTCAGTTGGCTTACCACCTGGCTAGTTATGTAGCTAGCTAATTAAATCAGCTGGCTAGCTGGCTGGCTACCTAATTAGTCAGTGAGTTATGTGAGCTGGCTAGAGAACTGGCTAGATAGGTGGCTAGCTACTTAATCCAGCGGGATAGCCAGATAGCTATCTAGTTAAGTCTGCTAGTTAAGGCAGTTAGTTAGCCAGCTGGCTAGCTAGGTGGTTGGCAAGTTAAGCCAGCTGTTTAGCAGGTTTGTCAGGTAGGTGGCCAGCTCGTTAAGCCTGCTGGCTAGTCGGGTGACCATCAGGGTGCCTGGCTAGATAAGCTGGCTGGCTGACTGTCCAAACTGCAGGCTGCCTAAATAAGCTGACTGCCTAGCCAGCTGGCCAGCCCAATATCAGGCTAGTTGGCACCATAGGATGCTAACCAGCAATGTAGCTAGCTACTTACGCTAGATGGCTAGCAGTGTAGCCAAACATTTGGCTAGTTAACTGGCCGGCTAGGTAGCTCGCTAATTTAGCCAGCTGACTAGCCAGCTGGCTACCTGCTTAAGTCAGCTAGTTAAGTCAGTTGGCTTACCACCTGGCTAGTTATGTAGCTAGCTAATTAAATCAGCTGGCTAGCTGGCTGGCTACCTAGTTAGTCAGCGAGTTATGTGAGCTGGCTAGTCAGCTATCCAGTCAACTTGCTAGCCAACTACTTAAGTCAGCTAGCTATCCAGCTAGTTAATTAAGTCAGCTAGCAAGTCAACTAACTATTCAGCTAGCTAGTTAATTCAGCTAGCTATTCAGCTTGCTAGTCAGCTAGCTAGCTGGTCAACTAGATAGTTAAGTCAGCTATCCAGCTAACTGTACAGTTAACTAGTTTGTTAAGTCAGCTAGCTAGACAGCGAGATAGCTTGTTTGGTATCCAGTGATGTCAGCTAGATAGCCAGCTAGCTAGTCAGCTAGCTAGTTAAGTCAGCTAGCAAATCAGCTAGTTAATTTGATAACTCATTGGCTAGAAATTCAGCTAGTTGTTCATCTAACTAGTGGCATCACTCCCTTTCCATTAGGTCAGGTAACTAGTTGGCTCCCTTGCCTACCAACCAGTCAGCAAAATAGTTGGCTCTCTCGCCAGTCAACTGGTCAACTAACTTGTTGGCTCTCTCACAGGCCAACAGGTTAGCAACCTAGTCGGCTTCCTCTCCAGTCAACTAGTTAAGTCAGCTCAACAATCGGCTTGCTTGCCAGCTGACTAGTTAAGGCAGCTCACCTGTTGCTTCATTTGCAAGTACACTAGTAAGTCGGCTCACCAGTTGGCTCACTGGCCG
>NW_007261590.1:6564-7945 GCF_000164805.1 Carlito syrichta | reverse complement strand
TCCGACAAGTTAGGTCAGCTAACTAGTTGCTGACAAGTAAGTGCATTTAAATAATTGGCATAATAATAGGCCCACTAGTTAGGTCAGCACATCGGTCATCCAACTAGTTAACAGAACTGACTAGTGAGCCAACACGTTAGTCAATTATCTAACCCCACTAACTGGTCTGCCGACTAGTCGGCCAAATTCTTAAGGCAGTTAACAAGTCGATAGTGTAGTCAGCCAATGTATTAAAACAGCTTACTATTCTACCAACTCATCAAACTACAAGTTAAATCACCTAGCTAACTCGTTAAACAACTAGTTAATTCAGCTAGTTAACTCATTTATTAACTAGTTAAAACAGGTAGCTAACTCATTAACCAACTCATTAAGTCAGGTAGCTATCTCATTAGCCAACTAGTTAAGTCAGTTAGCCAAGCCAGTTAGCTAACTAGCTAGCTCACTAGTTAGTTCACTATTTAAGTCAGCTACTTAAGTCTGTTAAATAACTAGTTAGCTAATTAGTTAAGTGAGTTAGTTATTCAGCTAGTTAAATAGTTAGCTAACTATTTAATTCAGGTATTTAAGTCAACTAGCTAACTAGTTAAGTCTGCCAGTTAAGTCAGCTACTGAAGTAGTTAAGTCACATACCTAATTCAGCTAGTTAAGTCAGCTTTCTCATTAAGTCAACTGGTTAAGACAGCTAGCTAGCTATTTAGCTAAAAGGTTTTGTCAGCAGGTTGAGTCAGGTAATTAGCCAGTTAACTAAGAGGTTAAGTCAACTGGATAAGTCACCTAGCTTGCTAGTTAGCAAACGAACTGAGTCAGCTGGTTGGTAGGCTAGCAAGCTAGTTAGCTAACGAGTTAAGTCAGCTGGATGAGTCAACTTGCTATCTAGTTATCTAACTAGTTATGTCAACTGCTTTAGGCACCTAGGAAGCTCATTACCTAAAGAATTAAGTAAGAAGATTAAGTCATCAAGCTAGCACGTTAGATAATGGGTAAGCTAACTATTTAGCTAGCTGGTTAAGTAAGCTTGCTAGCTACGTAGCTAACTATTTAAGTCAGCTTGTTAGCTAGGTAGCTAGCTAGTTAGCCAACTATTTAAGTCAGCTGTCTTCCTAGGTAGTTAGCTAGTTAATTCAGCTAATTAAATCAGCTGGCTGGCCAACTGGCTAGCTAGGTAGCCAGGTAGTTATGTTAGTTGGCTAGCTGACTGGCTAGCTTGTTAATTCAGCTAATTAAACAGCTGGCTAGCCATCTTGCTAGCTTAAATCAGCTAGGTATGTCAGTTGTCTAGTCAGCTTGCTAGATAGGTAGCCAGCTAGGTAATTCAGCCGCCTAGCCAGCTGGCTAGCTGATTAACTCAGCTAGTTAAGTCAGCTGGATACCAGCTGGG
>NW_007261590.1:4470-6544 GCF_000164805.1 Carlito syrichta | reverse complement strand
TAGCAAATCAGCTAGTTAATTAGATAACTCATTGGCTAGAAATTCAGCTAGTTGGTCATCTAACTAGTGGCATCGCTCCCTTTCCATTAGTTCAGGTAACTAGTTGGCTCCCTTGCCTACCAACCAGTCAACAAACTAGTTGGCTCTCTCACCAGTCAACAGGTCAACTAACTTGTTGGCTCTCTCACAGGCCAACAGGTTAGCAACCTAGTCGGCTTCCTCTCCAGTCAACTAGTTAAGTCAGCTCAACAATCGACTCACTTGCCAGCTGACTAGTTAAGGCAGCTCACCTGTCGCTTCACCAGTTGGCTCACTGGCCGGTCGACTAGTTAAGTTTTCTAACCAGTCGGCTCACTCACCATTTGACTAAAGTCAGCTGACCAGTCAGTTCATTTGTCAGCCGAATAGTTAAGTCAGCTGACCAGTTGGCTCAATCGACGACTGACTCGTCAAGTCAGGTGACCTGTCAGGTCACTCGCCAGACAATTAGTTAAATACTCTCACCTGTCGGCTCAATCACCCCCTGCCTAATTAATTCAGCCAACCCATCGGCCGAATTGTTGGTTAGCCAACTGGCAAGCTAGGTAGCGAGCTTCTAAAGTCAGTTGGCTTGCCAGCTGGCAAGATAATTAAGTCAGCTAGTTAAGTATGCTGAATAGCAAGCTAGCTAGCTAGGTAGGAAGCTAGTTAAGTCAGCTGTGTAGCCAGATGGTTGACTAGTTAAGTCAGGTAGTTGTGCCAGCTTGCTAGCAGGTTAAGTCAACTAGTTAAGTCAGTTGGATAGCCATCTGGATAGCTGGATATCAAGCTTATTAATTCAGCTACCCAGCTAGCTAGCCAGCTGATTAAACTAGCTAGTTACCTAGCCAGGCAGCTGGGAAGCCAACTGAATTATTTAGCTGACTTAACTAGCTAGCCAGCTGGCTAGCCCGCTGACTTAACTAGTGTACAACTTAGCCAGCTAGCTGGCTAGCCCTCTGACTTAAGTAGTTGACTTAATCAGGTAGTCAGCTGTCTAGCAGGTTGAATTAATTGCCTACCTACCTAGCTAGTCAGCCGGACAGTCAGCTGAATTAACAAGCTAGCTACCTACGTAGCCTGCCGTCTTGTCAGCTGACTAAACTACCTAGCTACCTAGCTATCCAGCTTGCTAATGAGCTGACTTAACAAGGTTACTTATCTAGCTAGCTAACTGGCTAGCGAGTTGACTTATTTATCTAGCTACACAGCTAGGCAGCTGGATAGCCAGCTGAGTTTAATCGCTGATGTATCTAGCTAGCAAGCTGACTTAACTAGCTGAGTTAACCAGCTAGCTACCTAGCTAGCCAGCTGGCTTAACTACCTGCTCAACTAGCTAGTTCTCTAGCTAGCTATCTAGTTAGCCAGCTGACTAAACTAGCTGACTTAACTAGCTAGCTGCTGACATCACTAGCTGACATATAGCTAGCTTCCTAGCTAGCCAGCTGATTTAACTCGCTGAAAAAACTAGCTAGTCAGAGGGATAACCATCTGACTTGACTAGCATTTTAAGTAGCTAACCAGCTGAATAGCCAAATGACTTAATGATCTGTCTTACCTAGCTAGCCAGCTGGTGGCCAGCTGACTTAACTAGCTGACTTAAACAACCAGTCAGATGCCTACCCAGCTGACTTAACTAGATGGCTCTCTATCTAAACAGCTTGCTAGCCAGCTGACTTTCCTAGCTGACTTAAGCTAACAAACTGGGTAGCCAGCTGATTTAACTAGCTAGATACCTACCTAGCCAGCAGGCTAACCAGCTGACTTAACTAGCTGACTTGAACAGCTAGCCATCATGCTGACTTATCTAGCTAGCTACCTATCTAGCTAGTTGGAGAGACAGCTGACTAAACAAGCTGACTTAACCAGCTAGACAATTGGTTAGCCAGCTGACTTAACTCACTGACATCACTAGCTAGACAAAAATCTATTTAGCTGACTAACTAGCTAGCTACCTACCTTGTTAGTTGGCTTGTCAGCACTCTTAACTAACTGAATTAACCAGCTAGCCAGCTGGTTAGCCAACTGACTTAGCTAGCTCGCCACTGAGCTAGCC
>NW_007261590.1:0-4112 GCF_000164805.1 Carlito syrichta | reverse complement strand
CTGACTTAAATGGTTATCTAGCTAGGTAGTTACCTGACTCATCCAGAAGACTTTACTCGTTAGCTAATAAGCTAGCTAGTCTACTCAACCAGCTGACTAAACCCGTTTCCTAACTTGCTAGCTAGCTGACTCAACCAGTTGACTTAATATGTGAATTATCTAGCTAATTGCCTGACTCAACCTGTTAACTTAACCCGTTAGTTTACTAGATAGCTGGCTGACTTAACCAGCTGACAAAATTAGAAAACTGACTTAGCTAGCTGACTTAACTGGCAGACAACTAGTTAGCTACCAAACTTAACTATGTGAATTAAATAGATAGCTAACTATTTAACTAGCTGTATAACCAGCTGCCTTATTTAATTAGCTAACTATTCAAGAAGCAGACTTAAGTAGCTGACTTAAATAGTTAGCTCACAAGTGAGCTAGCTGATTTGGCTTGCTGACTTAGCTAGCTAGCTGGATAGCTATCTGACGTTGCTAACTGACTTAACTAGTTGGCTAATGAGATAACCAGCTGACTTAACAAGTTGGTTAATGAGTTAGCTAACTGTTTTAACTAGTTAGTAAACAAGATAAGTAGCTGAATTAACTAGTTGGTTAACGAGTTAGCTAGGTGAGTTAACTTGGTGGCTGATGAGTCGGCCAACTAGTTAGCTGATTTAGTATGTTGGCTGACTACTCGGCGGACTTGTTTGCTGACATAAAAAGTTGGCCGAATAGTTGGCTGACTATTTAGCTGTGTTAACTAGTTGACTGACGTGATGGCCCACTAGCTAGCTCAGTTAAATAGTTGACTTATTCACTGGCTGACTAGTTAAGGCAGCTCACCAGTCAGCTCACTTGCTTGCCAATTAGTTAGGTCAGCTCAACTGTTGGCTAACTTGCCAACCGACTTCTTAATTCTTCTGATCAGTTGGCTCACTTGCCAGCTTGACTAAATTCAGCTGACCAGTAGGTCACTCACTGGCCGACTAGTTAAGTCAACTGACCAGTCGGCTCACTCAGAGGCCGACTAGATAAATCAATTCACCTGTTGGCTCACTTGCTGGCCGACTAGTTAAGTCAGCTCACCGGTCTGTCAACTAGCCGGCAAACTATATGTCAGCTTAACAATCAATCGATTAGTCGACCAAATTGTAAGCTGACAAATTAGCTCATATAACGAATCAGCCGACAAGTTAGCTCAGCTAACTAGTCAGCCAACTAGTCGGCAGACTAGTTTGGTCAGCAAATCAGCAGGCAACAAGTTAACCTTGCTAACTAGTGGGGAAACTCGTTAGTCAGCTAGTTAACCAAGGTAACTAGTAGGCCAAAAATTCGGCCGACTTGTTAAGTCAGCTAACAAGTCGGCCGAGTTGTCAGTCAGTGTTAAACCAGCTAAGTAGTCTCTGGATTTGTCAGCCAAAACTTAAGTAACCTGGCTAACTCATTCACCCACTAGTTAAGAAAGCTAGTTAACTCGATTTACAATGGGTTAAAACAGTTAGTTAACTTGTTAACCAGCTGGTTATGTCAGCTAGCTCTCTTGCTATACAACTAGTTAAGTCAGCTACCTATGTCAGCTAGCTAACTAGATAGCTAGCTAAGTCAGCTAGCTTACTAGATAGCTAAGTATTTAAGTCAGCTACTTAAACCTGCTACCTAGCTAGTTAGCTAATGATTAAATCAGCTAGTTATTCAGCTAGTTATATAGTTATCTAACTAATTCAGGTACTTAAGTCAGCTAGCTAACTAGTTAA
Source organism: Carlito syrichta (assembly GCF_000164805.1). Classification (NCBI taxonomy): domain Eukaryota; kingdom Metazoa; phylum Chordata; class Mammalia; order Primates; family Tarsiidae; genus Carlito; species Carlito syrichta. The sequence continues at coordinate 2,370 of NW_007261590.1, read as the reverse complement.
GTCAGCCATTTGTCAGCTAGCTAAATAATTAAGTCAGCTAACTAAGTCAGCTAGTTAAGTAAGCTTTTGAAATTAGTCAGCTCATTAAGACAGCTAGGTAGCTAGTTAGCTAATGAGTTAAGTCAGCTGGATGTGTCAACTAGCTAGCTATGTAGCTAACGAGTTAAGTCAGCTGATTGTGTCAGCTAGCTAGCTCGTTACCTAGCAAGTTAAGTAAGATTATTAAGTAACCTAGCTAACAGGTTTTATAACGAGTAAGCTAACTTGGTAGCTGCTAGTTAAATCAGCTAGCTATTCTCGGCAGCTGACTATTTAAGTCAGCTTTTTAGCGAGGTATATAGCTAGTCAGCTAACAATTTAAGTCAGCTAGCTACCTAGATAGCCTAACTATTTAACTCAGCTGGCTATCTAGGTAGCTAGCTAGTTAAGTTAGCTAGTTAAGTCAGCTGGCTAGCCAGCTGTGTAGCTTGGTAGCGATCTAGTTAAGTTAGTTGGCTAGCTAGCTGATTAGCTGGTTCATTCAGCTACTTAAGAGAACTGGCTAGCCAACGTGCAAGGTAGTTAACTAGATAGTTAAGTCAGTTAGATAGCTACCAGGCTAGTTAGTGATGTCAGTGAGTTAAGTCAGCTGGCTAGCCAACGGGCTAGCTGGTTGAGACAGCTAGTTTAGTCAGCTGTCTAGCCAGCTAGCTACATAGTAGCTAGCTAGATAAGTCAGCATGCTAGCCAGCAGGCTAGCTGTTCAGTGCATCTAGTTAATTCAGCTTGCTAACCTGCTAGCTATGTAGTTAGGACGATATTTAAGTGAGCAATCTTGCAAGCTTAAGTCAGCTAGGTAAGTTAGCTGGCTAGCCAGCTGACTAACCGGTTAAATCACCTAGTTAAGTCAGGTGTCACCCAGCTGGCTAGCTAGTTAAGTCAACTCATTATGTCAGTTGGCTATCCAACTGGTTAGGTAGTTAAATGGCTAGTTAAGTCAGATGGTTAGCCATCTGGCTAGCTAGATTTTTCAGCTAGTTAAGCCAGCTGGATAGCTAGGTTGGTAGCTGGTTAAGTCAGCTAGTTAAGTCACCTTACTAGTTAGTTAAGTCAGCGAGTTTAGTCAACTGCCTAGCCAGCTGGTTAGCTGGGTAGCTCGCTAGTTATGTCACCTGGCTAGAGAGTGAGCTAGCTAGTTAAGTAACCTGGTTAAGTCAGCTCACTAGCCAGCTGGTTAGATAGGTAGCTAGGTAGATAAATCAGCTGGCAATCCAGCAGGCTATGTAGGTAGCTAGCTAGTTAAGTCAGCTGGCTATCCAGCTGGCTGGCTAGGTAGCTAGGCAGTTATGTCAGCCTGCTAGCCAGTTGGCTAGCTAGTTAAGTCACCTAATTAAGTCACCTGGCAAGACGGCTGGCTAGCTAGGTAGCTAGATAGTTAAGCCAGCTGTCTAACCTGCTGCCTAGCTATTTAAGTCACCTAGCTAAGTCAGCTGGCTAGCCAGTTGGCTAGCTAGATAGCTTTCTAATTAAGTCAGCTGACTAGACAACTGGCTAGCTACCTAAATAAACTAGTTAAATCAGCTGGCTAGCCACCTGGCTAGCGATATAGCAATATAGTTAATTCAGCTGACAAGCAAGTAGGCCAGCTATTCATATCAGCTACTTAAGTCAGCTGGGTAGCCAGCTGGCTAGCTAGGTAGCAAGCTTGTTAAGTCAGTTGGCTAGCCAGCTGGCTGCCTAATTAAGTCAGCTAGTTAAGACAGCTGGCTAGCCAGGTATCTAGCTAGGTAGAGAGTTAGTTAAATCAGCTTGCTAGACAGCTGGCTAAGTAGTTAAGTCAGGTAGCTGCCTAGAGAGGTACAAAGCTATTTAAGTCAGCTGGTACCCAGATGGATAACTAGTTAAGCCAGTTAATTTTGTCACCTGACTGGCTAGCTGCCTAGCTTGTCAATCAACTAGTTAAGTCAGCTGGATAACCAGCTGGCTAGCTTAAGTCACCTCATGAAGTCAGTTGGGTAGCCAGTTCTCTAGCTATTTAAAAAGCTACTTAATTCAGATGGCTATAGAGCTGGCTAGCTAGCTATTTCAGCTAGTTAATTCAGCTGGCTAGCTAGGTAGCTAGCTAGTTAAGTCAGCTAGTTTTGTCAGCTAGCTGACTAGTTAAGTCAGTTAGATAAATCAGCTAGCTAGTTAGATAGTTAGCTAGGTACCTAGCAAGTTATTTCAGCTAGAAAAGCAAGCTGAATAACTAGGTAGCTAGCTAGTTTAGTCAGCTGGCTAGATAGTTAAGTCAGCTAGTTAAATAAGAAGGCTAGACATCTAGCTAGCTAGTTAGGTCACCTAGTTAAGTCAGTTCGCTGGCCAGCAGGTAAGCTAGATAGTTAAGTAGTT
>NW_007261589.1:7653-8925 GCF_000164805.1 Carlito syrichta | reverse complement strand
TGATTAGAATGTAATGGAATGGAGAGGGATGGTGAGGAATGGAATTGAATGGAATGAAATGGAGAGGGATGGAAAGGAATGGAATGGTATGGAATGGAATGGAAAGTAGTTGATTAGAATGGAATGGAATGGAGAGGGATGGTGAGGAATGGAATTGAATGGAATGAAATGGAGAGGTATGGAAAGGAATGGAACAGAGAGGAGAGGAATAGAAGGGAATGGAATGGAATGGAAAGGAATGGAGAGGAATGGAACGGAATGGAATGGAATGGAATAGAGTGGAATGAAATGGAATTCAAATGAATTGAATTGAATGCCATGTAATGCTATGGTTTTGAATGGAATGCAGGGGAATGGATTGGACTATCATAGAATGCTGAGGAGAGGAGCAGAATGGAATGGAGTGGAGTGGAATGGAATGAAATGGAAAGAATGGAATGGGGTGGCATGGAATGGAACGGAATGGAATGGAGAGGGATGGAATGGAGGAGAATGGAATGGAACGGAATGCAGAGAAATGGAAAGGAATGAAATGAAATGTTACATAGAGGAATGACATGCAGAGGAATGGAATGGAATGAAATGGAGAGGAATAAATTGGAATGGAGAGGAATAGAATAGAATGGAATGGAGAGGAATGGAATGGAAAGGAATGGATTGGAATGGAATGGCGTGGAATGCAGAGGAATTGAGTGGAATGGAATGAAATGGAATGTAATGGAGAGGAATGGAAAGCAACGGAAAGGAATACAATGGAATTGAAAGGAAGGGAATGGAATGAAATGGCATGGAGAGGAGTTGATTAGAATGGTTGGAATGGAATGGAATTGAATGGAATGGAAAGGAATGGAAGGAATTACAAAGAATGGAATGGAATGGAGAGGAATACAATTGCATACAATGGATTGGAATGGAGAGGAGTTGAATACAGTGAAAGTGAATTGAATGGAAGAGAGTGGAATGGAATGAAATGGAGAGGAATAGAAAAAAGGAATGAAATACAGAGGAATGGAATGGAGTGAAATGGCATAGAGAGGAATGGAATGGAATGCAGAGGGATGGAGAGGACTGGAATTGAATGGAATGGAATGGAGATGGCTGGAATGGAACTGAACAGAGAGGCGAGGAATGGAAGAAAGTGGAAAGGAATGGAAAGGAAAAAAATAGAGAGGAATGGAACGGAATGGAATGGAATTTGAATAAATTGAATGGAATGGAATGCTATGGGTTGGAATGTAAAGCAGGGGAATGGCATGGAATGGCATAGAATGG
>NW_007261589.1:394-6771 GCF_000164805.1 Carlito syrichta | reverse complement strand
AAGGAACAGAATGGGATGGCATGATATGAAGAAGAATGGAACGCAGTAGAATGTTATGAAAAGGAATGGAATGTAGAGGAATGGAATGGAATGGGATTGAGATGAATGGAACATAGAGAAATAGAGACGAATGGAGAGGAATGGAGAGGATGTACAGAAATGTAATGTATTGAAAAGGAAGGGAATGGAAAGGAATGGAATAGAATGGAATGGAATGGAAAGGAATGGCATGAAATGGAATGAAATCTAGAGGAATGGAAAGGAATGGCATGAAATGGAATGAAATCTAGAGGAATGGAAAGGAATAGAATGGAAGGTAATGGAGAGGAATGGAAAGGAATAGAATGGAAGGTAATGGAGAGGAATGGAATGGAATGGTATGGAATGGAGAGGAATGGAATGCAGGAGAATGGAATGCAGAGGAATGGAAAGGAATGGAATGGAAAGCTACATAGAGGAATAACATGCAGGAGAATGGAATGGAATGCAATAGAATGGAATGGGGAGGAATAAAATGGAATGGAGAGGAATAGAATGGAATGGAAAGGAGACGAATGGAATGGAATCGGCTGTAGTGGAGGGGAAGGGTAGAAATGGAATGGAAAGGAATTGAAAGGAATGGAATGCAATGGAATGGAGAGAAATGGAATGGAATGAAATGTAATGGAGAGGAATCTAATGGAATGGAAAGGAATGTAGAGGAATGAAATTGAATAGAATGGAATGGAGAGGGATGGAATGGAATGGAGAGGAATGGAATGGAATAGAATTGAATGGAAGGAAATGGAATGGAATGTAGAAAAAATGAAAGGAATGGAAAGAAATGCTGTGAGGTGGAATGAAATGCATGAGAAAGTAATGGAATGGAATGGAGAGGAAAGGAGAGGAGAGGAATGGAATGAATGGTATAGAGTGGAATTGAATGGGATGAAATGGAGAAGAATGGAATGGAATGGAAAGGAGATGATTGGAATGGAGAAGAATTGAGAGGTATATTATGTAATGGGATGGAAAGGAATGAATTGGAATGGAGAGGAATACCATGAAATGGAATGGTGAGGAATGGCATGGAAAGGAGTCGTATGTCATGGAATGGAAGGAAATAGAGAGGAATGGAATGGAATGGAATCGACTGGAATGCCTAGGTATGGAATGGAGTGGAATGGAATGTAACTGAGAGGAATAAAATGGAAAAGAGTGGAAAGGAGAGGAATGTAATAGAGAAGAATGGAATGGAAGGAATGAAATGGAGGGGAATGAAGGGATTGGAATGGAATGGAGAGGAATGGCATGAAATGGAATGAAATCAGGGGAATGGAAAGGAAAGGAATAGAATGGAAGGTAATGGAGAGGAATGAAATTGAATGCAATGGAATGGAATGGAATGGAGAGGGATGGAATGGAGGAGAATGGAATGGAATGCAGAAGAATGGAAAGGGATGGAATGGAATGCTACATAGAGGAATGACATGCAGGGCAATGGAATGGAATGGAATGGAAAGGAATAAAATGGAATGGAGAGGAATAGAATGGAATGGAATGAAGAGGAATGGAATGGAATGGAATCAATTGGAGTGGAAGGGAAGTGTAGGAATGGAATGGAGAGGAATTTAATGGAATGGAAGGAAATGGAGAGGAAAGGAATGAAATGGAATGTAATAGAATGGAAAGGAGAGGAATGGAGAGGAATAGAATGGAATGGAATAGATTGAAATAGAGAGAAATGGAAGGAATTGAATGGTAAGGACTGTAAGGGAATGGAGAAGAATGAAATGGAAGGTAATGGATTGAAATGGAATGGAATGGAGTGGAATGCAGAGGAATGGAAAGGAATAGAAAGGATTGCAATGGAATTAAAAGGAATGGAATGGAATGGAGTGGAATGGAGTGGAATTGATTAGAATGGAATGGAATGGAATAGAATGGAATGGAATGGAATGGAAGGAATGACAAAGAATGGAATAGAAGGGAGAGGAATGGAATGGCATATAATGGATTGGAATGGAGAGGAGTTGATTAGAGTGGATTGGAATGGAATGGAATAGAATGGAGAGGGATGGAATGGAATGGAACAGAGAGGAGAGGAGTGGAAGGGAATGGAATGGAATGGAATTTTAGGATTGAATGGAATGGAAAGGAATGCTATGGGTTGGGATGGAATGCAGGGAATGGAAGTGAATGGCATGGAATGGTGAGGAAAGGAGAGTAAAGAAATGGAATGGAATGGAGTGGAATGGAATGAAATGGAATTGAATGGAATGGAGTGACATGGAATGGAAAGTAATGGAGAGGAATGGAATGGAATGGAATGGAGAGGGATGGAATGGAGTGGAGAGGAATGGATTGGAATGGAATAGAATGGAAAGGAATGGAATAGAATGGAATTTATGGAATGGAATGGATTGGAATGGAATGGAAAGAAATGGAGAGGAGTGTAATGAAGTGAATGAATGTAAAGGAATGGTGTGGAGAGGCAAGAAACGGAATGCAATAGAATGGAGAGATATGGAATGGAATGAAATGTAATGGAGAGGAACCTAATGGAATGGAAAGGAATTGAGAGGAATGGATTTGAATAGAATGGAATGGAGAGGAATGGAATAGAATTGAACAGATTGGAGAGGAATGGATGGAATAGAATTGAATGGAATGGAATGGAATGCAGAAGTATTGAATGGAATGGAAAGGAATGCTGTGGGTTGGAATGAAATGCACGAGAATGGAAGGTAATGGAATTAAATGGAATGGAATGGAGAGGAAAGGAGAGGAGAGGAATGGTATGGAATAAAATAGAATAGAGTGGAATTGAATGGGTTGAAAAGGAGTGGAATGGAATGTAATGGTATGGAGATGATTGGAATGGAGTAGAATGGAGACGAATGGAGACATATGGAGAGGAATGGAGAGGAATATTAAGTAATGGAATGGAATGGAATGAATGGGAATGGAGAGGATTCTCATGGAATGGAATGGAGAGGAATGGAATGGAATGCCGTGGAATGGAAGGGATTTAGAGGAATGGAATGGAATCGAATCGATTGGAATGTGTAGGAATGGAATGGAATGGAGTGAAATGTAAGTGAGAAGAATGGAACGGAAAGGAGTTGAAGGGAGAGGAATGGAATAGAGAGGAATGGAATGGAAAGGAGAGGAATGGAGAAGAATAGAATGGAATGAAATGGAATGGAATAGAATGGAATGGAGAGGAATAGAAAGGATTTGATAGGCAAGGACTGGAAGGGAATGGAGACGAATGGAATGTAAGGGAATGGACTGGAATGGAATGGAATGGAGTGGAATGCATGGAATGGAATGGAATGAAGAGGAATGGAAAGGAATGCAATGGAATTGAAAGGAATGGAATGGAATGCAATGGACTGGAATGAAGAGGAGTTGATTAGAATGGAATGGAATGAATGACAAAGAATGAAATGGAATGGAGAGGAAAGGAATGGTTTAGAATGGATTGCAATGTAGAGGAGTTGAACAGAGTGGAAAGAAATGGAATGGAATAGAATGGAATGGAATAAAATGGAGAAGAATAGAAGAAAATGAATGGAAAGTAGAGGAATGGAATGGAGTGAAATGGCATGGAATGACATGGAATGGAATAGAATGGAAAGGAATGGGATGGAATGGAAAGGAATGGAGAGGAATGAAACGGAATGGAATGGAGAGGGTTGGAATTTAGTGGAGAGGACTGAATTGGAATGGAATAGAATGGACAGGAATGGAATGGAAAGGAATGGAGAGGAGTGTAATGAAGTGGATTGGAATGGAATGGATTGGTATGGAGAGGAAAGTAACCCAATGGAATGGAATGGAACGAAATGTAATGGAGAGGAATCTAATGGAATGGAAAGGAATGGAGAGGAATGGAATGGAATAGAATGGAATGGAGAGGGTTGGAATAGAATGGAACAGAGTGGAGAGGAATGGAATGGAATAGAATTGAACGGAATGGAATGCAGAAGAATTGAATGGAATGGAAAGGAATGCTGTGGGTGGGAATGAAATGCACAAGAATGGAAGGTAATGGAATGGAATGGAATGGAGAGGAGAGGAAAGGAAAGGAGTGGGATGGAATGGAATGGAAAGGAATAGAGTGGAATTGAATGGGATGAAATGGAGAGAAATGAAATGGAATGGATGGAGATGATTGGAATGGAGAAGAATGGAGACGAATGGAGAGGAATGGAGAGGAATATTATGTAATGGAAGGGAATGGAATGAATTGGAATGGAGAGGAATCTCATGGAATGGGGAGAAATGGAATGGAATGGCATGGATTGGAAGGGAATGGAGAAAAATGGAATGGAATGGAATGGAGTGAAATGGCATGGAATGGAATGGAGAAAAATGGAATGGAATGGAATCGATTGGACTGCGTTGGAATGGAATGGAATGGAAGTGAGAGGAATGAAATGGAAAGGAGAGGACGGGAGAGTAATGTTATAGAGAGGAATGCAATGGAAGGAATGAAATGGAGGGGAATAGAAGGGAATGAAATGTAATGGAGAGGAATGGAATAGAATGGAGAGAGATGAAAGGAATAGAATGGAATGGAGCGCAGTGGAATGGAGAGGAATGGAAAGAAGGGAACGAGATGGCATGCTATGGAGAAGAATGGAACGCAGTAGAATGTTTGAAAAGAAATGGAATGAAAATGAATGGAATGGGATGGGATTCAGATGAATAGAATGTAGAGAAATGGAGACGAATGGAGAGGAATGAACAAGAATGTAATGCATTGAAAAGGAAGGGAATGGAAAGGAATGGAGTAGATTGTAATGGAATAGAAAGGTATGGCATGAAATGGAACGAAATCTAGAGGAATGGAAAGGAAAGGAATAGAATGGAAGGTAATGGAGAGGAATGGAATTGAATGGAATGGAATTGAATCGAATGGAATGGAATGGAGAGGGATGGAATGGAGTAGAATAGAATGGAATGGAATGGAATGCAGAGGAATGGAAAGGAATGGAATGGACTGCTATGTAGAGGAATGACATGCAGGGGACTGGAATGGAGAGGAATAGAATGGAATTGAATGGAGAGGAATGTAATGGAATCGATTGGAGTGGAAGGGAAGTGTAGGCATAGAATAGAGAGGAATTGAAAGGAATAAAATGAAATGGAGTGGAAAGGAATGGAATGGAGAGGAATAGAATGAAAAGGAGAGGAATAGAATGGAATGGAATGGAAGGGAATGGAAAGGAATTGAATGGCATGGAAGAGAATGATTGGAATGGAATGCAGAGGAATGGAATAGAATGGAAAGGAATAGAATGGAATGGAATGGAAAGGAATGGAATGGAATGAAATTGAGAGGGATGGAATGGAATGGAATAGGATAGATAGGAATAGAATGGAATGGAATGAAATGGGACGGAATGGAATGGAATGGAATGGAAAGGAATCCTATGGGGAGGAATGGAAATCCGGGGAATGAAATGGAATAGAGAGGAATGGAGAGGAAAGTAATTGAATGGAGTTGATTGGAATGGAATAGAATGGAATGACATGGAGAAGAATGGAATGGAATGGAAAGGAGATTAATGGAATGGAGATGAGTGGAGAGGAATGGAGAAGAAATTATTTAAAGTAATGGAGTGGAAAGGAAAGGAATGGAACGAAATGGAGAGGAATGGCATGCAATCGAATGGAATGGAGATGAATGAAATGGAAGTAAATGAAAGCGAATCTAGAGGAATTTAATGTAATGGAATGAAACGGAATGTATTGGAATGGAATGGATGGACTTGAGAGGAATGGAATGGAATAGAGTGGAGTGGAATGGAATGGAATGGAGTGGAATAGAGAGGAACGGCATGGAATGGAGTGGAAAGGAGAGGAATGAAACAGAATGGGATGACATGGAATAGGAGGGAATGGATAGCAATGGAATGCAATGGAATGGAAGGTAGAGAAAGGGAATGGAATCGAATCGAATGGAATGGAATGGAGAGGAATGGAATGGAGAGGAATGGAATGGAATGTAGACAAATAGAATGGAATGGAATGGAATGGAGTGGAACAGAATGGAATGGAGTGGAATGGAAAGGAATGGCATGGAATGGAGCGAAAAGGAGAAGAATGAAGTGGAATGGAATGACATGGAAAAGGAGGGAATGGAGAGCAATGGAATGGAATGGAATGGAATGGAAGGTAGAGTAATGGAATGGAATGGAATCGGATGGAATGGAGAGGAGTGGAATGGAATGGAATGGGACGAATGGAATCTAATCGAATCGAAAGGAATGGAATGGATTGTAGAGGGATGGAATGGAATGGAGTGGAGAGGAATAAAATGGAATGGAACTGAATGGAATGGAATTGAATGAAGAGGGATGGATTGGAAAAGAATGGAATGGAAT
>NW_007261589.1:0-374 GCF_000164805.1 Carlito syrichta | reverse complement strand
GGAATGGATTGGAATGGAATGGAGTGGAATGCAGAGGAATGGAATAGAATGGAAAGGAATGGAATGGAATGAAATTGAGAGGGATGGAATGGAATGGAATAGGATAGATAGGGATAGAATGGAATGGAATGAAATGGGACGGAATGGAATGGAATGGAATGGAAAGGAATCCTATGGAGAGGAATGGAAATCCGGAGAATGGAATGGAATAGAGAGGAATGGAGAGGAAAGTAATTGAATGGAGTTGATTGGAATGGAATAGAATGGAATGATATGGAGAAGAATGGAATGGAATGGAATGGAATGGAAAGGAGATTAATGGAATGGAGACGAGTGGAGAGGAATGGAGAGGAATGGAGAAGAAATTATTTAAT
>NW_007261588.1:0-9698 GCF_000164805.1 Carlito syrichta | reverse complement strand
CGCTCCAGCAGACCTTTATCTGCAGCTACTGAAGCCTGCAGTTTGGAGAGGAGGGAGCCGGTGACGGTATCCATGCTAGCAGTGGCAACTTCCCCGTACATGGGGGGAGCTCCACAGGCCTAGCTCTGGGCGAGGGGTGTGGTGTGGCAGAGGCAGTGGCAGCACTAGCCATAGCAGTGGCGATCTCAGAAGACCCGGCAAGCAGGGTCTTCATGGTCCAAAGTCATGGGTCGCCTCAGGCATGTTCGGGCAATGACCACAGCTGCGGCATCAGTGGCTGCAGCCATGGCCCAGACCACCATGATGTTTGAGTAGTGGTGGCAGCTGAGCTCCCTGTGAAGAACAGGCTGCCAAAGATGGGAGCTGCAGCTCGTGGGAGATAACTAGGGTATTTATGAGTGTTGCCTTTTGCAGAGTGTCTCACAGACCATGCTGCCCCATCGCCATCTTGCCAGAAGTTCCCAGCTGCCAGATTAAACATAATTTCTTTTCCCAGTTATTTTTATTGATGGCCTTATCTAAGATGAATTGGATGAGGGACAGTGTTTTTATTTCCAGGTTCTCTGCCCCGTTTCGTTGACCTATGTGTCTATTACTGTAATTTTTGGCCCCATTTCTGTTTCTTGTCCTTAAATGTTTCCTGACCATTTAGCAGGCAGCAGCTCTCAGAATCTGCTCTGGTTCTGAGGGCTGTCCAACTTGCAAGTTGTTTTTCTTGAAAACTATGATAAATTTAAATGTTCTTAAGGTGTTCCCTTTAGAACAGATTAGCAACCAAGAAGGAATCCATGGTGGAGCACCAGAAACATCAGGAGAACTGAGTAACCAAGCAAAGGTAATTTTGAGGGCCCACTCTGCTCACTGATCTCTCAGGCAACTGGGACCTGTAGTTGGGTGAGCTCTCTCTCATTTTCTGAGCTCTACTAATTTGTGTTCTGAGCTTTCTGAGTTTGTTTGAACAATCTGATCTAGACTGGGTTCAGAAACCTCAAAACAGGATTGGGTCCTATAGAGAGGTTTCATGTATCAGACTGTGTCAGACAGATATTGAACTGGCTTTGGTAGCTGGGGTTGCTGAGATTAGGGAATCATGGGTTCATCTGGATCCAAGGAATTTAGAACTCCTCCATCTAGGAGCCCAGTCAATTTCATGCATCAGAACCATAAACCTAAAACATGTGTTTTTCTAGAGAAGTGGGTGAACCTTACCAAAAATAATTTAGAGTTACAGTAGCCACAGTAGGGATGTTTTAATTCGGATAAAATTGTTAATTTGTGGGGCATATTAGAAAAAGAATGATAAAAAACTCCACAAAAATGGTGAGATGCAGTTTTAGTTGAGATGAGATGCATTTTTAGTTGAGATGCAGTAGCACCCGAAAAGAGCGAATGAATCAAAAGTAGATTCCTTAAAAGATTACTTAAAGGAGACAAATGGAAAGCTGAGGACATGATGAAAGAGGACTGCACTCTAATAGAATTAATTCTGCCTGCTTCTCCTCTCTGTCTTTACCTCATTCCTCTGAGTCCACTATCAGTTTTGCCCAATTACCTTTTCACCTTGAGAATAATGAAAAATGGGAAGTTAATCAAAATGACTTGCAAAATGTGACCCTCTGATTAACCATGCCTGCCTGCCTGCCATAACCACTTTCAGTCCGTGGTCTAAAGCTGATCTTAGAGTCAGCAAACATTAAGACTTTCCTAATCCAAGATAAAAATCCTTAAAAGAGACCTATGAATTGAGAATTCTCATAGGAGTTTATGATCCAGAACTCCCTGACCTTTACTGATGTATACACAGTACTGGGACCTGAGAAAGCTCTGGAACACATAGCAGCAGCATCCCAAAGGGGTTTAAATTCATCATAGTTTGCAAGAAAAACAACTTGCAAGTTGGACAGCCCTCAATACCACAACATATAGCAGCAGCATCCCAAAGGGGATGTTAAAGACCACTCCAAATCTGCAGGCAAATCTTGCCACCAAGGCATTGCCCAGTTATGTAAAAGCAGGAGCAGCTGCAGCTGGACTGGTAAAGGTTTCCTCTGAGTTGGTTTCAGGGAATTAATTTACCAGTTCCATATGTTGTGGAAAGTTTATTAAATTTTAGTCAAACTCAGCATTTTTCAGCAAGTCGACTAATAGCTCATGGAATTCCTCTTTTCTCTCTAATCTCCATCTGAAATGCTGCATTTTATTTAACCCTACCACTCAGCCATCTCTGCCTCGTGTGAGTGGGGTGTCAGAATTGGTGGTCTGTCATTTGACTTATGAGATACTCCATTGGCCAATCCTGAATTAATACTTTGTGTAGAGTGTCTTGGGTTAAAAACTCAGAAGGAAAATATCAGGCAAAGTAGGCTGTTACAACCCCAAAAGAGATAATAAAGAAGGGAATGCTTCTCTAATTTGAACCAGCCTTACCAGCTCAACACTTTGCTCTCATCCTAGCTTGTCATACAGCTAAAGTTAAATCAGTAGCTATTTATATAGAGAGCAGATACACTCTTGGAGTAGTTCACAATTTCTTCATAGTATAGAAACAGAGAAGGCTTCTCACATCCAGTGGGACCTCCACCAAGAACAGACTCCAGGTGGACACATTCCTTTCTGCCCTTTTTTGCCATCACACATTTCTCTTATTAAGGTTGAAACCCCCACCTGTGGGACTGAACCCGAGTAACAAGGGAATGCCCTGGCAGATTTTCATGCTAAGTCGGTCAGTATTGCGACTGTTACATGTGAAGATGGAATGAGATCCTTAAGGCTGCCCAGGTCACCTCTTCGATGGAGATTTATTGAATGGATAGTGCAATGTGCCTGACTTTAAAAATAATTGGTATCTGACAGGATGTAAACTCAATGTGAAGTGTGTCCTCCTGGAAGGGCTGGACAGTCACCTGGTCCTCCCCAGGTCCTTAAAGCTTCCATCGTTAAGAGCTCTGCATGCTGTAAGTTATCACAGCATAGGCAATATGACCCAAATTATGAAAAAATGTTGATGGAGTGGCTGTTCTAAAACTGTAAGAGGGCTCCATAAACAATGTTTGGTTTGTCAAACTCATAATTCTGGGAATACAGCCAAAACTTCAGATGGTATATGTCCACCACCTGATTGAGCATTTGGACATTGACAGATGGATTTCATTCAGTTGCCACCCTCACTGGGGGTAGCAGTATGTTCTTGTAATCATTTCCATTTTTCAGGTCAGAGAGATGTTTTCCCATGTAAGAAGGCTACACTATGACAGTTGCTAAGATGTTATCAGAGAATGCGTTTTATTTATGGGGTATCCTTGGAGAGATCTCTAGCACTGAGAATCAATTTTACAGGACTATTTATAAAAGCACTAAACAAGATGTTACAAGCAGAATGACAACACCATTGTCTCTATTACCCTCAGTATTCTGGAAATGTTGAAAGGAAAAATAGCATTTTAATAACTGATATTGTTGAAATTAACCAAATTAATTAGATTGCTGTGGTTAAATATACTGCCATAGGCTTTGATGGCAATCAGAATCACCCCTAGTAGGAAATATCGACTGATCCCTTATGTAATAGTTACTGGAAGCCCAACTTCTTAATAATAGAACCACACATCTCCTACTCTCATAAATGCTAATATGACTAAATACTGTAAAGTTTTCAAGCATTATGCCAAGGTATAGTTTCACCAGATAAAAGAAGTTGTCCATGATCCACTGGCTGAGAACAATTAAATCCTTCACAGTTTCAAACGTGGAGACTATGGCCTATGGAAGTGATACCAGAGAAATACTGTCCTTGAACCCTTTTGGAAGGTACCATACCAAGTTATTCTCACTACTCACGCTGCAGTAAACATTCAGGGACTTGAACCTTGGGTCCACATCTGACAACCCAAAAGTCTCCTCAAGATTCCTGGAACTGTACACCTGTAGAGACTATAAGGTCAAGCTGAAGAGGGGAAAATTTTCCCAGAACCAGACATCTTAAATATGCACAATTTTCCAAGATGTCAGAACAAGACTTTCTATCATAATGAGACTTTTACCTCTCTTAATTTTTCCTTGTTTATACTTTTTTGGGGGGCTTGGAAGGATAATGCAATCATTAGAACTTCACAATAAATACAAAATATGGGCTCCATTATGCCAAACCTAGTTCTTTACATGATCTGAGGAATCCTTTAGTTCACTTAATGGTTAATTTTAGCAACATCCCTAGTGTAACTGTTTATTTAAATTGCATAGTGGTCACTTTTATACAGACAGACTTCTGGCCCACTTGTTCTTACTCACTCCTGCTTTGATTTAGCCCAGTCACAGGATGCTTGATTGCTTATTGGCTGCACAAGGAGGAGTCTGAGCCTATCTTTTTTATTGCACATGAAAAAATACATCAAATATTGCAGAGATACAGCTCAAATACAAAAATTAAAGAATAGGCTACTTGGTTTAAATGGTGTACACTTCATCTGATTTATTCTTTGAACCATTTGGGTTTTTTTTGTTTGTTTTTTTGTTTTTCTTGTTGTTGTTGTTTGTCTTTTCTTTTGAGTTGGAGTCTCACTCTGTCACTCAGTCTGGACTGCAGTGGCACCCTCCCAGCCACCACAGCCTTGGCCTGCTGGGCTCCAGCGATCCTTCTGCCTCAGCCTTCCAAGTAGCCAGAACTACAGGCACACACTACCATGCCCAGCTAATTTTTGATTTATTGTAGAGACAAGGTCTCACCAATTTGCCGGGTGGGTCTTGAACCCGTGGGCTCAGGCAATCCACTCACCTCGGCCTCCCAAAGTGCTGGGATTGCAGGCTGAGCCACCGAGCCTGGCCTGAACTACTTGATTTTAGTTGGTTTGGTTCATGAACACCCTGGTTAAAGTCCATACTCTGAGCTCTTGGTATGATCGTTCTAATAGTCATAATAGTAATCTCCCTGGTGCACTGTATTCTCTCAAAATTTTTAAATGTTTGCATGTAGCCATCTGTCAAACATCCACTGGTGTCTTTTTTGGTTGGAACAACAAAAACTGAAATGTATAAGCATGAGGACACTGTAACCTATGAATGGCATGCTGAGACTGGAAATCTGCAATGATGGTAACTCACAGTAGCACTGATGTACTGATGCCCTAAATTTTGTTCACTCTTACTTTTAGATGAGATCCTGACCAAAAGGGGGGAAATATTAAACCTAATTTGTAGGAGGTCATTGATTTGTTCTAGGCTCCTGCACTGGGCTCAGCAGACCAAACTGATATGGAGCCATTCATGCTAAATGAAACTAACTTAGTGGTTCAGTGGTCCTTCAGTATCTGCAGGGGAATGTTTCCAGGACCACTATGGATACAAAAATCCACACATACTTTAGTCCCACAATCAGCCCTGTGGGATCCATGAATACAAATTAGTTCTCTGTATACATGGGTTTTCACCCCACAAATACTGTATTTTTTGATCTGTGTTTGCTTGCAAATGCAGAACTTATCGATAGAGAAGGTCAGTATATTGATTTTTGAAAATTGCATTTAAGTGTACCTGTGCAGTTCAGACCCATGTTATTCAAAGGTCAATTGTACAAAAAATAGTTGAGATTCAATTAGTTACAGCAGTTGGACTTTGGGTAATAGTTGGCAGCTAGCTGATTAAGGTGAAGGGAAATGCTGAGTGTAATTATATATTTTTTGTCCCACTTACTTTTAGGTCCATAAATGCTGCCTGACCACATAGCAGATAGGGGCTCCTCAAATCTGTTCTGGTTCTTAGGGCAGCTCAATTCAGAATTTTTTGTTTTCCACATAAACTCGTGTAAGTTTAAACTTGCCCGAGGCTTTCCCTTTTTGACAGAGTTGTTGTCACCTGGGTACTCTTTACTCTCCAGACAACTCATTCAGACATCCCCCTGTCCCCTGCTCCCTTTTCTCCCTTTCTTTTATTATCTCTTAGTGTCTGGTTCAAGTACTCCAGTATGGTCACTCGGTAGCCTCACAGGGAACTCGAGTCCACTGATCTCTATAATTTCCCTCATTTTATCAGCATTTTCCTTGTCCCGTTTTGTATCCACAGTTCGCTACTTCCCTTTGATTTTTACTGGAACCATCTGGGCAAATTGCCAGTCTTGGATAAACTCACAGATCTATTTCCTTTTCCTCAATGCCTGCTTCTTGAGTAGTCTGATGCTGTTGGGAGAAAGTCTCAAAGCAGTACAGATTGGTTCTATTGTAAACTCATGACCACCCATATAAAGTGAGCCCTCAACACTGCCCAGGATTTTTCCACCATTCTCCTGTTCCTACACTCCACAATGACTACTCAGACTCTCTGCAGTTCCTCCTTCCCTCTTCTGCAGATCACATTCTATAGAAGGAGAAGGACAGTCATGAGGTTGCATCTCCCATCTTTCATGGACAGGAAACATGGGTGAAGGGAATTCATCAGCCATCTATCTACCACCAACCATCTGCATACCCATCCCTGCCCCCATCTAGCCATCTCTCTTCCTCAGTGTCATTGAAGGTCACTCCCTAAATCTGCTTGTGGGTATCTTCCTTCCTCTCCTTTTTTAGTTACCACAGACACTACCAATCTTGTCATTTCTGTCTTGTACAGTCAACTTTTACTTCTCATTCGAATCCTCCCCAGTGGCTTTTTACATGCATAAATCTCTTTCATTACAACCTCTCCACCTCTCACCACAACCCTCTCTTATCCCTTCCTCCCTTCTCAGGAGAACACCTCGAAATCATTGTCCCAGTCGGGCTTGGTGGCTCAACCTGTAATCCAGTACTTTGGGAGGCCGAGACAAGTGGACTGCCTGAGCTCTTGGGTTCAAGACCAGCCCAGGCAATTTGGTGAGACCTTGTCTCTGCAATACATAAAAAATTAGCTTGGTGCAGTAGCGGGTGCTTGTAGTTCTGGCTGGTTAGAAGGCTGAGGCATAAGGATCGCCAGAGACCAGTAGATTGATGCTGGGGTGATCATGAGTTTGCCACTGCACTCCAGCCTGGGCAACAGAATGAGACTCCAACTCAAAAAAAAAACATTGTCCCTTGTCCTCATTGCATGATTGCTCCTCAGACCACAGCCTTCACCGTTGGTCAATGACACTGAGAAAGGGAGATGGCTAGATGGGAGGAGGAATGCCACTCCAGAATATATATCCCACCTAGGCCTAAGGAATTTCATCCTGCCAGACAGAATGCACACACTTTCCTTCCCATCTTGACCTCTCTGCACAGTCTTCACTGTTAGACTCTCGTGTAGTCATGCACCTGATTGCTTGAAGCTCTGTTCCTCACCTGTCCCTCTCTACCCCATATTGCGGGTGCCTGGCCCTAGCAGACCACATTTCTCAGGCTTCTGGGTTGTTCAGTCAGGCACTGGGAATCCCCATTGGAAGATGGAAGAGAGTGAACCACAGGGACAAGCCAAGGCATCCTGCCATTTCTCTCTGTCTCAGCATTATCTCCAAGAGTGGCTGCCACCCCTTCTTTGATCCCTGTTTCCCCTTAGCAGCCCTGCCAGTTCCTCTTCCAGGGTTTGTCTTTTATGTTTTATCTCTTGCTGGGTGACTCTCACCTCACAGTTCTGCAGAGAGACCTCCCCTTGTCCATCCAGGTCAGTGTTGGCTTTCTGTTTTGTTCAGCTCTGGCCTGCCTCACCATCTCTGGTTTGCTCCATTTCTGGTTTTCTCCTGTGGTTTTTCCAGTGTTTTTGCAGCTACTGCCTCACGTGGCATTCCCTTTACTGAACAGTATGAGGTGAGCCCTTTCCTGACTGGATGACACCTGCTCATCACAGGTCTCTCTGGTTACTCCGCATCCTAAGTTTCATGACTGGTGGAAATTGATTTTTTAAAAACTGGTTTTAATTGTGGTAAAATGCACATAACATGAAATTTACTATCTTAACCATTTTTAGTATACAGTTCAGTGGCATTAAGTTCATTCACCTTGTTATGCAACCATCACCTCATCCATCTCCAGTCTTAATGTCTCTCTCTAGCGGTTCACACTCCTTCCTGCCTTTAATTTCTGCTGTGTCTGCCCATTCATTCGCCCCACTGAGCTGTGAGCACAGGGAGGCAGAAACTGCACCTGAATCTCCTCTATTGTAATTTATTCCTCTGTGATGTGTTGCATGGGAGCCATGGGCCAGGCAGGCTATTCCAGGCATGGAATACAAATTCAAAACAACCACAAGGTTGGATTTAACGTGGAGTCAAATGACTCTGCTAGAGGCCAGAGAGGCCCTGGCAGGAGAATGGCTGTGAAATCTGTGACCCCTGCTCAGCTCCCCAGAGGCATGTTGTGTGTATTTCCAGGTCCCCAGATGGGCCCTGGCTCCAGGTACAGAGTTGTGTTAAGACTAACGCATAGCTTTACCTCTATACATAAGGTCACATGCTGGCCCTTCTAAGAAGAAACACGGAGGAAAGCCATCTGAATTATAGGTTCCCACTGAGAAGAGGCTCTAAGGTGTGGGGCATCAGGCAACACCATAAGTAACTCCCAAGTTGGGGTAGAAGCATCGGAATGGGGCACCTTAGGAACCGAGCAAAGAAAACATGGATCTCAGAATTGTTTTTAAAAAAAGTCTTGGTCACTTGCCTTGCCCTCTTTGATTTCTCAAAGGCCATAGATCTTGAAGTCAATGTTTCCTCTGCAGCATACACACAGCACCGTGACTCAGTTCCCAAAGAACATGCGGAATCTTGCTTACACGACAAAGAGAGAATCCATCTCTCTGTGCCTCCGGTCACCCGTCCACGCGGCTCTGAGCCAGGCTCGCCCTCTACACCGCTTCTGGAGTGCAGCAGCAGCACCTCATGCCTTCACCTGCACTCTAGGGCTATGTGGGCACCCCCTCCTCGGGAGGCCCCAGCCGAGGGTCCCACAGAAAGCCGGGGCAGAAGTCCTCTGCAGAGCCTCTCCAGCCACATTCGCCACGGGGGCCTGTCTGGCAGCCGGGCCTGTGCTGGGTTCCGGGGTGAAAGGGAAACACACCCTGTCCCGGCCTTCCGGGCTCCTGCCGCACTGAGGACAGACACACCTGGAGACAGACACACTAGCGTGGGCTCCGTGGTGTGGATGAGGAATTCCCGAGGGGGAGGGCTGGGGAACGGCTTCCCGAAGGAGAGGCTGCGAAGCCGCCCCTGAAGCGTGAGCGCGGCCAGACGGCGTCCAGGGCCAGGGCGTTCTTGGAACAGCAAGGAGCGTTTCCAAGTTTGCTTTTTGCTGTTTTAGTCCTCAGTTCTCACACTCTCCCACGAAAGGCTAAACTACGCGGGCGGGGGCGGGCATCCAAACCCGGAAGGGTCTGAGGGAGGGCGGGCTTCCCGCGAGGAGCCCCCGCCCATGTCCCGGCGAGGGGGAGGCTGCCAGGCTTCGGACCAGGAGGCTCGCCCAGCGCGTCTGCCCGGCTCACGGCGGGCGACTTCGCGCCCCCCGCGCCAGGGCTCCGTTTGTGACCAAGAGCCGCCAGACGCCCGTGCCCACCCTCCAGACCTCGCCCCCGCGGCTTTGGTCTCCCTGGGCGGAGAGGGTCCCCCAGGGAAAGCGTTTGGCCGCGGCGGGCGAGGCGAAAGGCGGCGCCCGAGCGGGCGCGGTCGGCCATGGCACGCAGCGGCAACGGCGTCGGGCGAAGGCGCCGCCACTTCAGCGGGCCCCCCGCCAGGCGCCACGAGCCCGGGGGTGCGGGGGAGCGCGCCA
>NW_007261587.1:7506-12845 GCF_000164805.1 Carlito syrichta | reverse complement strand
TGTTCAATTTCCCAGTGTATATAAAAAGTAAGCTTACACACCTGTAGTCTATTAAGTGTGCACCATAACTAGGTCTAGAAAAACAATTTGTGTATCTTCTTTTAAAAATATATTATTGCTAAAAAATGCCAATCACCACCTGAGCTTTCAGCAGGAGTAACCTTTTTGGTGGTGGAGGGTCTTGCCTCAAAGTTGTTGGCTTCTGAAAGATCAGGATGGTAGTTGCTAGAAGTGGGAATGGCTGAGGCAACTTCTGAAAATAAATAAATAAATAAATACATAAATAACAAGGAAGTTTACTGCATTGATTGACTCTTCCTTTCACAAAAGACTTCTTTGCTGCAGGCGAGACTCTTTGATGACATTTTCCCCATAGTAGAACTTCTTTCAAAATTGAAGTAAATCTTCCCGAACCCTACCACTGCTTATCAACTACATTTAGGTAATACTTTAAATCCTTTGTTACGATGTCAGCAATGTTCACAGCACCTTCACCAAAATGTCACCTCAAGAAATTGATTATTTTGCTTATTTTCCAAAAGCAACTCCTCATCTTTTCAAGTTTTTATCATGGGATGGCAGCAATTCAGTCAGAACTTCAGGTTCCACTTCTAATTCTAGTTCTCTTGCTATCCAACTCATCTGCAGTGACCTCCTCCAATGAAGTCTTGAATCTCTCGAAGTCATCCACGTTGGGTTGAAAGCAACTTCTTCCAGTCTCTTTTTAAAATGCACCTAAACTGGTTGCAGGTTTGCAATAGATGGTTTTTATTATTTTGAGGAGTGTTTCTTCAATGCGTAGGTGTTCGAGGGTTTTTCTCAAGAAGGGATGTCATATTCTATCAAATGCTTTTTCTGCATCTAATACTTTTGTGATTCTTGTTTATGTTACTGACTTATGTATGTTGACTCAGCCTCACATCCTGGGAAAGAAGTCCATCTGGCTGTGATGAATGATCCTTGAAATGCACTGTTGGTTACTATTTGCTAAAATCTTGTTGAAAATGTTTGCATCTATGCTCATACGAGTAATTGGCCTGTGATTTTTTTTTAATTGCTGAGTTTTTGTCATTTGGGGTAATGAGATGATAATGGTCTCACAGAATGAGCTAGGGAGAATTCCTTTCTTCTCAGTTGCCTGGAATACTTTCTATGGTATTGGTATCAATTCTTCCTTAACTATCTTGTAAAATTCAGCTGAAAAATTATCTGATCAGGGTTTTTTGTTTATTTGGTTTTTTGTTTATTTTTTGGTGGGACGGTTTCTTGGAATATTATTGGTTTTATTAAGGTTTAATTTTTTTTGAAGTTATTTGTTTCAATCTTGATGCCAGTATTGATGCAAGGTTATGTGATGCCAGGAATTCTTCCATTTCCTCTAGATTTCCCAGTTTATTCCCATATAGGTGCTGTAGCATTCTCTGATAAACTTTTGTATTCTTTTAAAGTCAATTGAAACATTTCCTTTTTCATTTCTCATTGTATTTGATTAAATTTTCTATGTATTTTTTCTTTCCTTTTTTTAATTTTGATAAGCTGGCCAGGGATCTGTCAATCTAATTTATCCTTTCAAAGAACCAACTTTCCATGTCATTAATTCTTTATATATATATTTGACCTCATTTAGTTCAACTGGAAAATTATTTTGATAATTTCAATTTTTCTACTGAATTCTAAGATTGACTTACTCTTCTCTTTCCAGCTCCCTTAGGTGTGAATTTAGGCTGTTTATTTGACATCCCTCTATGTTCTTAATGTATGCAATATTATAAAATTCCCACTCAGGACCACTTTCATGGTATCCCAGAGGTTTGGGTGCATTGTGTCTTTGTTTTCATTTGTTTCTAAAAATATGCTTTGATATCTGTTTTAACTCATTCAGAGGCATGTTGTTTAATTTCCATGTATCTATGTGTTTAGGAGGATTCCTGTTGGTGACGATATTTAATTTTATTCCACTGTGGTCTGGTAAAACGCTTGATATGATTTTGACCTTTTGAAATTTGTACACTCTTGACTTATGTTCAAATATGTGGTTGCTCTTGAAGTATGTTCCATGTGCTGATGATAAGAATTTTTATTCTATGGCTGTTGGTTAAGGGTCCTGTAGATGTCATTAGGTACAATTGGTCAAGTTTGGAGTTAAGATTTTGGATTTCCTTCCTTGCTAGTTCTTTGTCTTGGTGATCCATCTAAGGCTGTCAGTAGGGTGTTAAATTCTGTGACTATAATTATATAGCTGTCTATGTCCTCACTTAGTTTAATTAGCAATTGTCTTATAAATCTGGGTCCTCCTATGTTGGGTGTGTTTGTATTCAAGATGGATATTTCTTGCTGGTGGATTGAGCCTTTTATCCTTATGTGTCTTTCAGTGTCCTTTTAAACTTTTATTGTCTTGAAGTTTGTTTTGTCTGACATAAGAATGAATTATTCTGCTCTTTTTTGTTTTCTATTTGCTTGGAATATCTTTCTCCAACCTCTTACTTTGAACCTATGGGTATACGTCAGCATCTTCCTAACCAGAGAAGTGAAAGACTTTTACAATGAGAACTACAGAATGCTGCTCAAAGAAATCCAAGAAGACACAAACAAATGGAAAAATATTCCGTGCTCATGGATAAGAAGAATCAACATTGTTAAAATGACCACCCTACCAAAGGCAATCTACAGAGTCATGTAATACCCATTAAGTTACCACATCATTCTTCTCAGACCTGGAAATGAAAATACAGAAATTCATATGGAAACATAAATGACCATGAATAGGCAAAACAATCCTTAGCAAAAGAAATAAAGCAGAAGGTATTGTACTTCCAGACATCAAACTTTACTATAAGGCTATGGTAATCAAGACAGCTTGGTATTGGAACAAGAACAGGCACATGGACCCGAATAGAACAGAATAGAGATTCCGGAAGGAAAGCCTCAATTTCTCAACCAACTCACCTTTGACAAAACCTCCAAAAACAACCACTAGGGAGAGGAGAACCCATTCAGTAAATGGTGCTGGGAAAACTGGCTGATCACATGAAGAAGATTGAAATAGGACTCCCCCCTTCACCAAAAACAAAAATTAACTCTAAGAACATATATGGGCATCCAACAGATACATGAAAAAGTGCTCAGGCTCACTCATCATCAGAGAAATGCAAATCAAACCACATTGAGATACCAACTAGCCCAGTAAGATTGTCTATCATTAATAAACAACAACAGATGCTGGAGAAAAAGGAATACTTCTACACTGCTGGTGGGAATGCAAACTAGTGCAATCTCTTTGGGAGACAGTGTGGTGATATCTGAAAGAACTAGAATTTGACCTTCCATATGACCAAGCAATTCCCCTATTGGGAATATACCTGGAGGAACTCAAATCATTCTACAAAAAAGATACCTGCACGTGTATGTTTTTTGCAGCTCTATTCATAATAGCAAAAACATGGAACTAACCATGTTGCCCATCAAAGCTGGACTGGATTTTAAAAAGTGGTGGTACATACACACAACGAAATATTATGCAGCCATAAAGAAGGACAACCATGTGTATGTTGCAGCAAGTTGGATGGATTTAGAGTCCATCCTACTCAATGATCTACCACAGAAACAAATAACAGAGTACCATATGTTCTCACTCATAAGCGGACCATGAACAATTATCATAATACTATAAGAAAGCGACTGGCGGTAGTGGGAAACTGTCAGGGGAGGAGGGTTGGGATTGGCAGTTGAGGGAAACTGCTAGGGGAGGAAGTCATACCTCATCAACAAGGGTACCCGCATAATCAATGTTTGTATACCTAACCCTGTATTTTACCCCACATCTTTATAATAAAAATTAAATTAAATTAAAAATTAAAATAAAGATGAACATTCTAAAAATATGAATTATTCTTTTCACATCCATCCTCTTTAAACCCTTTGGTGAAGAGTTTTGACAGCCTCCAAAATATATCCCTAATTGATTTCACTTTTAATTCCACTTTTGTCTTTCTATCGTCGGATCTAGCATTCCAATGACCCCAATATTTTAGCCTCCCATTGTACTTTGGCTAAAATTCTAATTATTTATGATGACCCCTCTGTGCATACCTCTTGCCATTTTCTCCTGTTCGGTGTGATTCTGATAAATGAACTCTCTTTCATTTCCTTAAACTCAATTGAAAAAATTATATGTTCTTCCTCTGTCTCACATGTTTATTCCATGAATCCCAGTTATTTTTCAGGCCTAAGCATCAATGAACTTCCCTGAACAAGTCTTCCTCTCACTTATATGTTTTGGTTATACTGTCTCATTGTGCTCTATACTTATCCTTCATAGAATAATTCTTTTCTCTCTGTAGCTTTTTTTGTTTGTTTTTATTCAACTAATATCTGACTTCCCTCACTAACTAAGAAGCATGAGGGCAAGAATAATGACATTTTGATCACTACTTTGCATAAAGCAGAGTGTCTGACAATTAGCAAGCTTTTAAGAGCTTTTCTGACAAACATTGCTAGGTCTTACTTATGAGACTATATGAGAATTAGAAAGATGTACTTACTAAATGGTGGAGCTTAAACCCCAAACCGGTTGGCGTAATCACATATCATCCATACCTTGCTTAATATAATTAGAATAAGTTGCTGTCTTCTCATATGTATTCATCTGTTTGGCTCCTAATGCATTTCTGGGAAGACACCTATAATAAATGTAATTCTGCTTATCCTTTTTCTGACCACAAAGAAGCTAGCATCAGTATTTACCTCTCTAAAGGGAATTACTATTTTAAACCTATACCTAATACATTTAATATACTATCTTTGGATAACCAGAAAAGAAAATACTTTTAATGTATTGCTTTCAGAATAATACCACTAATTAATTAAATGATATATTTAAAGGTGTAGCATTTTTAAAGTGTTGTTTTAGTTAGAATGATGCTAATTGGCTTAAATTGACCCCAAATTTAAGTGGCTTTAAAATTCAGAACTTTATTTCTCATTCACATAACTGTTCATGGCATCGCTTGGTCTGCAGGTGACTTTCATCACGTGGTCATGAAGTCATCCAAGCTCTTTTCATTGTGTGGCTCCTTTCCTCTACTGTCTTGAGTCTCAGTGCACCCTCATTTTAGCTGAAGGAAGGAAAGCAAAACTTGCGAAGCATCCCAACTTGTTAACTACTTTGATCAAGGAATGGCACATAACAATTTTGTGCATATTCCGTTGTGGGAATTGTCCACGTGGCCCCACTAAGTGCACAAGCATCTGGGAAATGTAGCTCAAGTTTATGCAGCTGCTTCACAATGTCAATTCTACACTGCAAAACGTGAAACAAATTTTGAGTTGGCGGCTAGCTG
>NW_007261587.1:3133-7486 GCF_000164805.1 Carlito syrichta | reverse complement strand
GGGTGCATTGTGTCTTTGTTTCATTTGTTTCTAAAAATGTGTTTTGATATCTGTTTAACTCATTCAGGAGCATGTTGTTTAATTTCCATGTATCTATGTGTTTAGGAGGATTCCTGTTGGTGATGATATTTAATTTTATTCCACTGTGGTCTGGTAAAATGCTTGATATGATTTTGACCTTTTGAAATTTGTTCACTCTTGATTTATGTTCAAATATGTGGTTGCTCTTGAAGTATGTTCCATGTGCTGATGATAAGAATTTTTATTCTATGGCTGTTGGTTAAGGGTCCTGTAGATGTCATTAGGTACAATTGGTCAAGTTTGGAGTTAAGATTCTGGATTTCCTTCCTTGCTAGTTCTTTGTCTTGGTGATCCATCTAAGGCTGTTAGTAGGGTGTTAAATTCTGTGACTATAATTATATAGCTATGTCCTCACTTAGTTTAATTAGCAATTGTTTTATAAATCTGGGTCCTCCTATGTTGGGTGTGTTTGTATTCAAGATGGATATTTCTTGCTGGTGGATTTAGCCTTTTATCCTTATGTGTCTTTCAGTGTCCTTTTAAACTTTTATTGTCTTGAAGTTTGTTTTGTCTGACATAAGAATGAATTATTCTGCTCTTTTTTGTTTTCTATTTGCTTGGAATATCTTTCTCCAACCTCTTACTTTGAACCTATGGGTATACGTCAGCATCTTCCTAACCAGAGAAGTGAAAGACTTTTACAATGAGAACTACAGAATGCTGCTCAAAGAAATCCAAGAAGACACAAACAAATGGAAAAATATTCCATGCTCATGGATAGGAAGAATCAACATTGTTAAAATGACTATCCTACCAAAGGCAATCTACAGAGTCAATGTAATACCCATTAAGTTACCAACATCATTCTTCTCAGACCTGGAAATGAAAATACAGAAATTCATACGGAAACATAAATGACCATGAATAGGCAAAACAATCCTTAGCAAAAGAAATAAAGCAGAAGGCATTGTACTTCCAGACATCAAACTTTACTATAAGGCTACGGTAATCAAAACAGCTTGGTATTGGAACAAGAACAGGCACATGGACCCGAATAGAACAGAATAGAGATTCCGGAAGGAAAGCCTCAATTTCTCAACCAACTCACCTTTGACAAAACCTCCAAAAACAACCACTAGGGAGAGGAGAACCCATTCAGTAAATGGTGCTGGGAAAACTGGCTGATCACATGAAGAAGATTGAAATAGGACTCCCCCCTTCACCAAAAACAAAAATTAACTCTAAGAATATATATGGGCATCCAACAGATACATGAAAAAGTGCTCAGGCTCACTCATCATCAGAGAAATGCAAATCAAACCACATTGAGATACCAACTAGCCCAGTAAGATTGTCTATCATTAATAAACAACAACAGATGCTGGAGGATGTGGAGAAAAAGGAATACTTCTACACTGCTGGTGGGAATGCAAACTAGTGCAATCTCTTTGGGAGACAGTGTGGTGATATCTGAAAGAACTAGAATTTGACCTTCCATATGACCCAGCAATTCCCCTATTGGGAATATACCTGGAGGAGCTCAAATCATTCTACAAAAAAGATACCTGCACGTGTATGTTTTTTGCAGCTCTATTCATAATAGCAAAAACATGGAACTAACCATGTTGCCCATCAAAGCTGGACTGGATTTTAAAAAGTGGTGGTGCATACACAACGAAATATTATGCAGCCATAAAGAAGGACAACCATGTGTATGTTGCAGCAAGTTGGATGGATTTAGAGTCCATCCTACTCAATGATGTATCACAGAAACAAATAACAGAGTACCATATGTTCTCACTCATAAGCGCACCATGAACAATTATCATAATACTATCAGAAAGCGACTGGCGGTAGTGGGAAGCTGTCAGGGGAGGAGGGTTGGGATTGGCAGTTGAGGGAAACTGCTAGGGGAGGAAGTCATACCTCATCAACAAGGGTACCTGCATAATCAATGTTTGTATACCTAACCCTGTATTTTACCCCACATCTTTATAATAAAAATTAAATTAAATTAAAAATTAAAATAAAGATGAACATTCTAAAAATATGAATTATTGTTTTCACATCCATCCTCTTGAAACCCTTTGGTGAAGAGTTTTGACAGCCTCCAAAATATATCCCTAATTGATTTCACTTTTAATTCCACTTTTGTCTTTCCATCGTCTTCCAGCCCAATGGAAGACCTCATCAGTTCTCAGCCATGGCATTCTTGACCACATGCACTTTTGCCCCTCCTTCTGCTATTTAAACAATATTCAGAGTATTCTCGGGACATACACAGATCTAGTATTCCAATGACCCCAATATTTTAGCCTCCCATTGTACTTTGGCTAAAATTCTAATTATTTATGATGACCCCTCTGTGCATACCCCTTGCCATTTTCTCCTGTTCGGTGTGATTCTGATAAATGAACTTTCTTTCATTTCCTTAAACTCAATTGAAAAAATTATATGTTCTTCCTCTGTCTCACATGTTTATTCCATGAATCCCAGTTATTTTTCAGGCCTAAGCATCAATGAACTTCCCTGAACAAGTCTTCCTCTCACTTATATGTTTTGGTTATACTGTCTCATTGTGCTCTATACTTATCCTTCATAGAATAATTCTTTTCTCTCTGTAACTTTTTTTGTTTGTTTTTATTCAAATAATATCTGACTTCCCTTACTAACTAAGAAGCATGAGGGCAAGAATAATGACATTTTGATCACTACTTTGCATAAAGCAGAGTGACTGACAATTAGTAAGCTTTTAAGAGCTTTTCTGACAAATATTGCTAGGTCTTACTTATGAGACTATATGAGAATTAGAAAGATGTACTTACTAAATGGTGGAGGTTAAACCCCAAACCGGTTGGCGTAATCACATATCATCCATACCTTGCTTAATATAATTAGAATAAGTTGCTGTCTTGTCATATGTATTCATCTGTTTGGCTCCTAATGCAGTTCTGGGAAGACACCTATAATAAATGTAATTCTGCTTATCCTTTTCTGACCACAAAGAAGCTAGCATCAGTATTTAACTCTCTAAAGGGAATTCCTATTTTAAACCTATACCTAATACATTTAATATACTATCTTTGGATAACCAGAAAAGAAAATACTTTTAATATATTGCTTTCAGAATAATACCACTAATTAATTAAATGATATATTTAAAGATGTAGCATTTTTAAAGTATTGTTTTAGTTAGAATAATGCTAATTGGCTTAAATTGACCCCAAATTTAAGTGGCTTTAAAATTCAGAACTTTATTTCTCATTCACATAACTGCTCATGGCATCGCTTGGTCTGCAGGTGATTTTCATCACATGGTCATCAAGTAATCCAAGCTCTTTTCATTGTGTGGCTCCTTTCCTCTATTGTCTTGAGTCTCAGTGCACCCTCATTTTAGCTGAAGGAAGGAAAGCAAAACTTGCGAAGCATCCCAACTTGTTAACTACTTTGATCAAGGAATGGCACATAACAATTTTGTGCATATTCCGTTGTGGGAATTGTCCACGTGGCCCCACTAAGTGCACAAGCATCTGGGAAATGTAGCTCAAGTCTATGCAGCTGCTTCACAATGTCAATTCTACACTGCAAAACGTGAAACAAATTTTGAGTTGGCGGCTAGCTGTCCCTGCAAGAATCATAGAAATGAAGAAACACATACACAGTTCTACAGATTATAAATAGTAGAATTAAATATAAAGTAGCCTGATTTTCTTATGTTCATTTATTTTTTCTTTAAGTTGACAAATGATTTTGTATTATACAGTTATCATTACTATTCTATTTTAACTTAGGAATATTTTCCAATATTATCAGTTTTCTTTACTAAGCTAAAAAACAATTTTATTGAAGATCGTATCAAGACTTAACCTTGCAGTTTTGTAGGGAATTAACATTGTTGTGGATGTAAAATATTCATTTTTTATTCAATTATACTTAAGCATAAAAGTAGCCCAATAAAAACTTGTAAGAAAGTTAGCAATAGATTAATCAACTATAATTTAAGAGATACTGATTTATCAGTATTCATTTTCCAAGCGTTAAGCTCACACCTGTCATCCCAGCACTTTGGGAGGTGGAGGCGAGAGGATGGCCTGAGCCCAAGGGCTCGAGGCCAGCCGGGGCAAGTTGGTGAGGCCTGCCTCTACAGTAAATTTAAAAACAGAAACAAAAACAAAACCAGGCGTGGGGACTCATGCCTGTCATCCGGCACTCTGGGAGGCGGAGGCGAGTGGACGGCCTGAGCCCGCGCGTTCGAGGCCAGCCCGGGCAAGTTGGCAAGACCTCGTCTCTGCAATAGATCAGGAACAGGGCCGGGCGTGGGGCGCGCGCCTG
>NW_007261587.1:0-2892 GCF_000164805.1 Carlito syrichta | reverse complement strand
CCCGCCGCCCGCCGCCCTCCCTGGTGGTGCCGCCGCCGCCGCCGCGCCGCCCTCGCTCTCATTGAAAGCCAAAAAGCCCCTGAGTATCGCGTGTTCTCACTCATAAGTGGACGGTGAACAACTACCGGCATACTGCCAGAAAAGGATCGACAGTGGCGGCGGGAAGCTACGGGGGGCCGGGGGAGGGGGAGGGAGGTGGGCTTCGCGGTAGTCAGTATCTGCCTGGGGCGGAGGGCGGCACACCTCATCGGCAAGGGTGCCGGCACGAGGCGTGTTTGTAGACCTAACCCTTAACTGTACCCACAGTCTTAAAATAAAAAAATATGTTTTAAAAAAACCTGAATACGTGTTTAACTTTCTGAAATAACTGCCATTTTTCAAGTTAGTAATACAGTTTTACACCAGCACTGCACAGAAATTCTAGTTATTTCACATGCTCTTCAAAAGTTGATGCGATTATTTTTATTTAGTGATTCTAATGGATATGCGTTGTATTTCTTTGTGATTTTAATTCATATGTATCTCATGGGTAGTGCTTTTGAACACTATTCCATGGGCTTTGTCGCATATTTGGTTATCTGCTTTTATGACCTCTATATCCACACTTTTTCTTCTCCCTAGTTTCTTGATTTTTCCATGTTTAGTGTTATCATCTATGCACAAAGAGACACTTTCGGGACCACACGTTTTTTTCCTGAGGTTTCCAGTTAATCTGATATTGTTTTGTTGAGTGTGTTGGAAGAGGAGATGCAGTGTCTCTTGGTACATTGGTAATTTTTCTATGACATTATCCAGTTTATTAAGAATCTTTTTAAAAGAGAAAACTAGCCTATTTTTTCAGGTTATAGGTTTGTTTTTCATTACATTAGATGGCTTACATGGGGTCTTGCTTGCTGGAGTTTAGTGGCACTAGAGCTCACGGCTCCTCAAACTCCTGGGCTCAAGCGCTACTTCTACCTCAGCCCCTGATGTAGCTGGGACTACAGGAGCACACCTAATTTCTAAAAATTTCTTTGTGGAAACAAAGGTCTTGCTCTGTTTCCCAAACGGGTCTTGGACTCCTGGCCTCAAGCAATTCTTCCACCTTGGCCTTCTAAAACCCTGGGGTTCCAGACATGAGACACCATGCCCAGCCCTTATGAGTCTTTTCTACTTCAGCGTAGCACAGGCCAAAGAAAATATCTTAATGAATTTCTCATTAAATGCATGATTACAAATGAACTCCCAGTGCTGTCTACCGGGTGACTGAGCCACCCTAGTAAGTTTACTTTCCTACAGTGCTTCTCAATCTTGTGGAAGGTGTGTGACCTTAAAAAATATGTACAGTCTTGGTCTCCCGTCGGTGATAGTGGTGACTGCTAAGGTACAGGTCTTTGGGTTCACATGCCAAGATGGCTAGGCACCTCATGACTCAGTTCTCCATTAACATCTTTCTCTTCATATTCATGTGACTCTTTCGCATGTGAGCTGAGCTATCATGTGACCTTCACTTGGCAAGAATACGACATTTATCTGTAAAGCCACCTCTGCTCTTTTGTCCTTCTGTCCACAGTGAGTGAACCGAAACTAGATTATTGGTATAAGATAGTCATTAACAAGACCCAGAATGTGCTGTTATTTATGAAAATATATTCAGAAATTTACAGAAATAAAAGTTTGTATCTTGGATATGTATTTCCTAATAAATGGGAAAAGATTGATGTACAAATTAACCAAAGTTTAGAAATAACAAAAACACACTACAGAAAATACAGGAAATTTTTTTTAAAAGACACAACTCCCATAACTGCACACCCCAATAGACACTGTTAGAAGACTAGAATTTCTAGTCTATTTTTATGCTGATAGGCACTTCGAAAAATAATTCTAGATTTAAGAGGCACAAGTGCAGGTTTGCTACACGAGTATACTGCGTGATGATGCAGTTTGGGCTTGTTAAACCCACCACCCAAATGGTGCACAGGGACCCAGTGGGTCGTGTCCCCACTGTTTCCCCTGCCCCTCCCTACTCCCCAAGGAACCCCAGTGGCTGTTGTTTCCATCTTTATGTCTGTGTGTCCTATAGGCACTTTTAGACTTTGTGCAAACGTGCACATCGTTTCACGTCCCTGTTGCTGTCTTCAGGCTGCATATGAGACAACGATCTCCATTTGCCCTGCCTTAGGAGCAAACTAAAAGGCATCAATGTCCTTCGGCAACTCTGTATGATTAGGGTGCTGTAAATCTTATACATTACATTTAGAGTTCATTTGTTTAGGAAACCATAGTCGTATTTCCATCTATCTGCACTTCTTTAGTAATCACATGTCATAGGAAGAGCCTAATTTCATTTTACAACCCCTAAATTCTGCAAGGTGTCTGCACTTAAATATTTATCTTTGTAATCAATTAATGAACTACAATCACCTATAAATTTTTTCAAACATTATTTTAAAGGTTTCAGATTTTGTTTCATCTTTGTAGCAAAAGAAGACTTCACTGAACAGGACACTACCTAAAAGGATACACTATTACTGGAATTTATTCTAAAGAAGATGTTTTGATACTGTAAGTTTCTTGTTCTTTTAATTTGGGAAGAGGTTACGTAATATAACATGTGGCTTGCATTTACACAGCTGAAGAAGGAAGAGAGAGCAGCAACACACATTAATCTTCATCTTCTTCTGGAAGAGCTGAGAAATATGAGGATATTTAGATTTTTTTCTTTTCTTTTTCTTTCTTTCTTTTTTTTTAAATTGTAGGTCAAAGTCCCTATGGAGGCAATCTTGGATTCATAGTTTACCATCCCCTCATAAAAATTTTTCTCTTTGGGTTCTCTCACCTGCAATTTTGGTTCTTTGGAGTTGTCACAGCCTTAGGAGAATTTTAACTTTTTGAGCATTTGTGCTTTTG
>NW_007261586.1:0-15088 GCF_000164805.1 Carlito syrichta | reverse complement strand
CTAGTTTACTACCTAGCTAGCCATATGGCTAGCCATCTGAGTTAACTAGTTGACTTAAACAGCTAACTAGCTCGCTAGCCAGCTGACTTAACTAGATAACTTAACTAGTGAGCCAGTTGATTAGCCAGCTGACTTAACTAGATAACTTAACTAGTGAGCGAGCTGACTAGCCAGCTGACTTAACTAGCTCTCTACCTAGCTAGCTAGCTGGCTAGCCAGGTGAATTAACTTGCTGAATTATTTAGTTAGCCAGCTGGATAGACAACTGAGTTAACTATCTTGCTGTATGGCTAGTCATCTGGCTAGCCACCTGACTTAACTAGCTGACATATTGCTGGCCTGATTGCTAGTCAGCTGAATTAACTAGCTTGCTAAATAGCTAGCAAGCTGGCTAGCCAGCTGACTTAACTCAGTGACTTAACTAGCTAGCCAGTGGGCTAGACAGCTGAACTAATTATCTAGTTACCTAGCTATCCAACTGTCAAGCCAACTGACTTAACTAAGTGGCATAACTAGCTAGCCAGCTGGCTAGCAGGCTTACATAACTGCCTAGCTCCCTAGCTAGTCAGCTGGATAGCCAGTCAACTTAACTAGCTAGCTACATACATAGTCTGCTGGTTTGCCAGCTGACTTACATATCTAACCACCTAGCTAACCAGCTGGCTAGTGAGCTGACTTAACTAGGTTGTTTAGCTATCTAACTGGCTAGCCAGCTGACTTAACTAGGTAGCTACCCAGCTAGGCAGCTGGCTAGCTAGGTGACTTAACTCACCATCTTAACAAGCTAGCAACCTGACTTAACTAGCTGACTTCACTAGCTAACAAGCTGATATGACAAGCTGACTTATATAGATAGCTTCCTAGCTAGCCAGCTGACTTGACTAGGGAAATAACTAGCTAGTCTGATGAC
This sequence comes from Carlito syrichta, assembly GCF_000164805.1. Taxonomy (NCBI): domain Eukaryota; kingdom Metazoa; phylum Chordata; class Mammalia; order Primates; family Tarsiidae; genus Carlito; species Carlito syrichta. The sequence continues at coordinate 14,178 of NW_007261586.1, read as the reverse complement.
TAGCCATCTGACTTAACTAACTTTTTACCTACCTAACCAGCTGGATAGCTAACTGACTTAACGAGCTGTCTTAACTAGCTAGCCAGCTGGTTGCCAGGTGACTTTACTGACTTTACCAGCTAGTCAGCTTGCTAGACAACTGCCTTAAATAGCTGGCTACCTATCTAGCCACCTGGCTAGCCAGCTGACTTACCTAGTTGATTTAAGCTAGCAAGCTGGATAGCCAGCTCACTTAAATAAATAGCTACATACCTAGGCAGCAAGCAAGGTTGCTGACTTAACTACCTAATTTGAACATTTAACCTGCTGGCTTGCAAGCTGACTTATCTAGCTAGCTACCTACCTAACCAGCTGGCTAGACAGCTAACTTAACTAGCTGACTTAAACAGCTACCCAGTTGGCAAGCCAGGTAACTTTAACTCACTGACATCACTAGCTAGCCAGGTAGCTATCTAGCTGACTTAACTAGCTAGCTAGCTACATTGCCAGTTGGCTTGCCAGATCTCTTAACTAGGTGAATTAGCCAGCTAGCCAGTTGGCTAGCCAACTGACTTAACTGGCTCACTACCTAGCTAACCAGCGGGCTATCCGGCTGACTTAACTAGCTGACTTAACTAACAAATTACCTAGCTAGCCAGCTGACATAAATAGTTAGCTATCTAACTAGCTACCTAGCTAGCCAGCTGACTTAAGTAGTTAGCTAACTACCTAGTCCTAGCTAACAAGCAGACTTAAACAGTTAGCTGCCTAGCTAGCTAGTTGACTTAACCAGATGGCTATGTAGTTAGCTTACTCGTTATCTAACATGCTAGCTAGCTGACTTAATCATCTGACTAAACGCGTTAGATAATGAGCTAGCTAGCTGACTTAACCAGCTGGCTTAACTCATTGGTTAATAATCTAGCTGGTTGACTAATCCAGATGACTTAACTGTTTAGTTAACTAGCTAGCTAGCATTCTCAAACCGCTGACTCAACCCGTTTGCTAACTAGCTAGCCTGCTGACTCAACAAGCTGACTTAACACGTTAGTTAACTATTTAACTACCTGAATCAACCTGCTGACTTAACCCGTTAGCTAATTACATAGCTAGCTCTATTAACCAGCCAATTAAATTAGAAAACTGATTTAACTAGCTGAATTAGCTAGGTGACTTAACTACTTGTCTAGCTGACTTAACTGGGTGACTTAACCAGTTAGTTAGCTTACTTAACTACCTGAATTAAATAGTTAGCTAAATATTTAGCTGGCTGAATAACAAGCTGAGTTAACTTGTTAGCTAACTAATTAGGTGTGGTGGCCCAGCCCCGTGAGGGTTGTGAGATTTCCTGAAGGAGAGACAGACAGGTGAAGGACAAAGATAATATACTCGGACACCTGCTTCCTGAACAGATGACAATTTAATGTTAGTTAACACAGAGCTTTTATACCATTTGTAAAGAGGCAAGACAAACAACATTCCTTCTCATACATATCTTTTAAAAGTTACCATCTAGTGGTCTTAGTAGCAAACAAATCAAGATTACCATAAACAGTCAGACAACAAGTATTATTCATAAAGCCAACAATGATACTTTCAGTCCAATGTCCTGAATTACAGTCCTTGAAATGTCTCAAGAAAGTTTCTAAGTGTACATTTCTTCATGTGTCAGGAATTTTCCCCTCTTAGGCTTTTATGTCCTTCAGAGTCGTGTGATCACCTCCCTTGTTCAGATGTCCTCGTTACTTTTCTCTTATCTTGCAGTGCTTGTTTCTAAAGAGAACTCAAACGAAGTTTTTAGTAATGTTTCCCAGGCCCCTCAAGGTTGCTGTCTGTTTTAGCTGGTCTGTCATAAAAGTGTCTGATTATTATATTATGAGTTCAGTGAAAACCCACTCTATAAATGTTAACTTAAAGTTTTAACTATTAAATTAAGTAAAAACCTTAACATTAATCTTTATCCTAAGTCAGTGAAAACAGTGTTATAAATCACCTACATAACTCCTATACAAGTGTTAAAACTTATAATGAATTCATAATAAACTTACTATAAACTTGTGCTTCTAAAAAACCTTATGTCTAAACACTAAACTGCATAATCTTAAATCAAATAAGGAGTGAATATACTTATATCATTTATTACTTAAGCAATATCTAGTAACATAACCAAGTGAAAGAAAACATTCTTGATGTGCTTCAGTTTAATCCTTGCATATGTTAGAAAAGGCCAAATGGTATAGTGGGAAATGGAAAAATGAACCATGACATTTCCAGGTTAGCTGTGATTCTTTGCATAAACATGCTATCTTCTTCCACGACTGCACTGAATTTCTTCAGCTGTACCAACAGCAAAGATGGAAGACAGAAGGGCCTCAGCTGCCTGGACTCGCTTTACAGCTGGAGGTCCTCAGCACACCTGGACTTTGTCAATCAGGTGGGCCTCCAAGGCTGGCTCCCAACACTTAGGTAGTAGACTTAAGTAGCTGACTTAAATAGTTAGTTAACTTGTGAGCTAGCTGTCTTACCTAGCTGACTTAGCTAGCTAGCTGGTTAGCTAACTCACTTAGTTAGCTGACTTAACTAGTTGGCTAATGAGATATCTAGCTGACTTAACGAGTTGGTTAATGAGTTAGCTAACTGTTTTAACCATTTTGTAAATGAGTGAACAAGCTGTCATGATTAGTTGGGTAATGAGTTAGCGAGGTGACAACTTGGCTGATGCTTCAGCCGACTACTTATCTGGTTTAACATGTTGGCTGACTACTCGGCCAACTTGTTTGCTGGCATAACAAGTCAGCCATCTACTTGACCGACTAGTTAGCTGGGTTAATTAGTTGACTGACGAGTTGGCCCATAAGTTATCTCAGTTAACTATTTGGCTGACTAGTGTTGTGACCTAACTAGCTGGCTGACTAGTCGGCCGATTGTTTAGCTGACTTAAAAAGTTGATTGGCTACTAATCTGACCGGTTAGCTTACTTAACTAGTAGGTCGGTGAGTGAGCCCACAGGTGAGCTGACTTAACTAGTCGGCCGGCGATTCAGCCGACTGGCTAGCTGACTTACCTACTCGGCTGGCGAGTGAGCTGACTGGTCAGTTGATTTAACTAGTCAGCCAGCAAGTGAGCTGACTAGTTAGCCGACATTAGTTGGCTAGTGAGTGAGCCATATGGTCAGAAGATTTAACTAGTCAGCCGGCAAATGAACCGACTAGTGAGCTGGCTTAACTGGTAGGCCGGCGAGTGACCCAACATATGAGCAGCCTTAACTAGTCGGCCAGTTTGCGATCCGACCAGTGAGCTGACTTAAATAGTTAAATGACGAGCAAGCCAACAAGTTAGCTGACCTGTTGGCCTGTGAGCGAGCTGAAAATTTATTTGACCTGTTGACTGGTGAGCTAGCTGACTAGTTTGCTGAGCAGTTTGCAGGTAAGCGAGCTGACTAATTAGTTTACCTGATGGAAGCGAGCGAGCCCACTAGTTATCTGACCAGATAGCTAAGTTGCTAGCCGACTAGTTAGCTAGGTAACGAGCTGATTAGCTAGCTGACTTGACTAGCTAGCTTACAAGAACCTGTCAATCTAACTGGCATAACTAGATAGCAAACAAGATAACTAACTATCTAGCTTGCTGAATTAACCATCCAGCTCTCTGGCTACTGGCTAACTGACTTAACTATCTAGCTGACTAGCTAGCTGTCTAGCTAGCTGACATAACTAGCTAGCTGACTAGCAACCTGACTAGCTAGTTGACTTAACAAGCTAACTGAATAGATTCCTGAATTTATATCGGACTTAACTAGCTATCTGGCTAGCTACCTGACATATCTAGCTGACTAGTTTGTTGACTGTCTAGCTGGCTAGCCAGCTGAAGTAACAAGCTAGCTACCAGTTTGGTTAGACGGCTAGCCAGCTGGCTTAACTAGCTACTTACCTGGCTGGCTAGCTGGTTAGGCAGATGGCTACCTAGCTGGTGGGCTGGCCACCTCGCTAGCAAGTCAGGATAAAAAGTCAGTCGTTTGTCTGGAGAGTGGGACAACCAGCTGGCTTAACTAGCCAGCCAACCTGCTTTTAAGATGGCTAACCAGCCGGCTTAACTAGGTGGCCACATAACTGTCCAGTGTCCAGGCTACTAACAAGTTGGCTTAATTTGCTAGACACCTATCTAGGCAGCTGGCTAACCAGCTGACTTAAGTAACTGACTTAACTAGATAGCCATCCTGCTAGCCAGCTCACTTAACTCCCTGACTTAACTAGCTAGTCATCCATCTAACAGCTGACTTAATTAGCTGACTTAACTAGCTAGCCAGCTGGCTAGCCAGCTGACTTAATTATCTTGCTACCTGGAGGGCTAGACGGCTAACCAGCTCACTTAACTAGCTAGCTTCCTGGCTGGCTAACTGGCTCTACAGCCACCTTGCTGGCTAGCGGGCTGGCCAGCTGGCTAGCCAGCTGTCACAAATAGCCAGCTGTCTGGTTGGAGAGAGGGATACAAAGCCAGCTTAACTAGCCAGTCACACTGCTGGTCAGCTAGACAGCCAGCCGACTTCATTAGCTGGACACTTACCTGAACAGTCAGCTAACCAGCCATCTTAACTTGCCAGCCACCTAGCTAGCCAGCCGACTAGCCAGCTGACTTAACTAGCTGACTTAACTAGATAGCCATCTGGCTAGCCAGCTGACTTAAATAGCTAGCCATCTGGCTAGCCAGCCGGATAGTCAGCTCACTTAACTCGCTGACTTTACCAGTTAGCCAGATGGCTAGCTAGCTCACTTAATTAGCTAACTACCTATCTAGCCAGGTGGCTAGCCAGCTGACTAAACTAACTGACATAACCAGCTAGATACCTAGCTAACCAGCTGACTTAACTAGAAGACAACTAGCTACCTACCTAGCTAGAAAGCTGAATGGCCAGTAGACTTTACTAGCTTACTTTACCACCTAGCCAGCTGGATGGCCAGTTTAATTAACTCTCTGATTTAACAAGCTAACCAGCTGGCTAGCCAGTTAACTCAACTAGCTAGCTACCTAACCATCCAGCTAGGAAGTCAGCTGAATTAACTAGCTTACGTAACTAGCTAACCAGCTGGATAGCCAGCTGACTTAACTAGCTTGCTATCTAGATAGCCAGCTTGCTAGCCAGCTGAATTAACTAGTTGGTTTAACCAGTTAGCCAGCTGGCTAGCCAGCTGACTCAACTAGCTGACTTAACTAGTTAGCCAGCTGTCTAGCCAGCTGACTTAACTAACCCTCTACCTGGCTAGATACCTGGCTAGCAAGCTGACATAACTACCTGACTTAATTTGGTATCCAGCTGCCTAGTCAACTGACTTAACTAGCTCGCTACCTAACTAGCCAGCTGACTACCCAGCTGACTTTACTAGCTGGCAAAAATAGTTTGCCTGATGGCTAGTCTGCTGAATAAACTATCTCGCTATATATCTAGCCAGGGGGCTAGCCAGTTGATTTAACTAGTTGACTTAAGGAGCTAGCCAGCTGTCAAGCCAGCACAGTTAATTAGCAAGCTATCTACCTAGCCAGCTGGCTAGCCAGCTTACTTAACTAGGTGACTTAAATAGCTAGCCAACACAATATACAGCGGACTTAACTTTCTAGCTACCTAGCTAGCCAGCTGTCTTGCCAATTGACTTATCTAGGTGACTCAACCTGCTAGCCAGCAGGCTAGCATGCTGACCTAACTGGCTAGCAAGCTTGCTAGACAGCTGGTTAGCCAGCTGACTTAACTAGCTACCTACCTATGTAACCCAATGGCTTGCGAGCTGACTTACCTACCTAGCTACCTAGCTAGCCAGCTGGCTAGTGAGCTGACTTAACCAGGTTACTTAACTAGCTTGCTCACTGTATAACCAACTGAATTAACTAGCTAGCTACCCAGTTAGCCAGCTGGCTAGCCAGCTGACTAAATTCACTGATTGAATAACTAGCAATTTGACTAAACTAGATGACTTAACCAGCTACATACCTATCTATCCAGCTGGCTTAAATAACTGAAATAACTAGCTAGCCAGATGGCTAGCCATGTGATTTAATTAGCTTTATAACTACCTAACCAGCTGGATAGCCAGCTGACTTAATGAGTTGACTTAACTAGCTAGCCAGCATGTTGTCAGCTGACTTAACTAGCTGACTTAACCAACTAGTCACCTGGCTAGCCTGATGACTAAACAAGCTGGTTACCTATCTATCAAGCTGGCTAACCAGGTGACTTAACTAGCTGACTTAAGCTTGCAAGATGGCTAGCCAGCTCACTTAACTATCTTGCTAACTACCTAGCTAGCAGGATAGCCAGCTGAATTAACGAGGTGCATTGAACAGCTAGCCTGCTGGCTAGTATGCTGACTTATCTAGATAGCTGCCTATGTAGTCAGCTGACTAGAAAACTGACTAAACTAGCTGTCTTAACTAGCTAGCCAGTTGGCTAGCCAGTTGAATAAACTCACTGACATCATGAGCTAGCCATGTAGCTATCCAGCTGACTTAACTATCTAGTTAATTACCTTGCAAATTGGCTAGCCAATTATTTTATCTAGCTGAATTAAACAGCTAACCATCTAGCTAGACAACTGACTTAACTAGCTCACCACCAAGCTAGCCAACTGGCTAGCCAGCTCATTAACTAGCTGACTTAATTTACTAACAGCCTAGATAGCCAGCTGACATAAATAGTTAGATAACTAGCTAACTCTGTAGCTAGCCAGCTGACTTAAATTGCTAGCTAACTAGCTAGATACCTAGCTAACAAGCTGACTTAAATAGTTAGCTCCCTAGCTAGCTAGCTGACTTAAGCAGGTAATTAACTAGTTAGCTTACTCGTTATATAAAGTGCTAGCTAGGTAACTTAATCATCTGACAACTCATTAGCTAATGAGCTAGCTAGCTGACAGAACCAGCTGATTTAACTCTTTAACTAACTAGCTAGCCAGTTGACACATCCAGCTGACTTAACTCATTCGTTAACTAGTCAGTTAGCCTACTCAAATTAAAGCAAAACTTAGCCAACAAAGCTGAGCCAACCAGTTTGCTAACTAGCTAGCTAGCTGACTCAACCATCTCTTTTAAACCGCTAGTTAACTAGCTAACAACGTGACAGCCTGCTGACATAACCCGTTAGCTCACTAGTTAGCTAGACGTCTTAACCAGCTGATTAATTTAAAAAGCTGACTTAACTAGTTGACTTAGGTTGCTGACTTAACTATTTAGATATATGACTTAACTGGCTGACTTAACTAGTTAGCTAACTGACTTAACTACCTAAATTAAATAGTTATCTATTTAGTTGAATAACTAGCTGATTTAATAATTAGCTAACTAGTTAGGTAGCAGACTTAAGTAGCTGACTTAAATAGTTAGCTATCTAGTGAACTAGCTGACTTAGATTGCTAGCTAATTAGCTAGCTGATTTATGTAGCTGACTTAACTAGTTGGATAACAAGATAGCTAGCTGATTTAACTAGTTGTTTAATGAGTTTGGTAACTGTTTAAACTCGTTGGTAAATGAGTTAACTAGTTGTCTTAACTAGTTAGTTAATGAGTTAGCAAGGTGACTTTAATTTTTGGTTGAGTAGGCGGACTACTTAGCTGGTTTAACTTGTGGGCTGACTACTCGGCCGACTTGTTAGCTGGCTTAACAAGTCGACTGACTAGATGGCTGCTTACAAGTTGGTCAACTAGTCAGAGGATAGGTTAGCTGACTAATCTAGTTGGTCAGCTAGTCGGCCGACCATTTAGCTGACTTAACTAGTTAGCCTGCGAGTGAGCCGACAGGTGAGTTGACTTATCTAGTCGTCCTGCGAGTGAACCAACTGGTCAGCTGAATTAACTAATCGTCTGGTGAGTGAGCTAACTGGTCAGCTGAATTTAGTCATCTGGCAAGTGAGCAGACTGGTCAGAAGAATTGACAAGTCGCCAAGCAAATGAGTCGACCAGTCAGCCATCTTAACTAATTTGCCAGTGAGTCATCTGACGGGTAGCTGCCTTAACTATTCGGTTGGTGATGGAGCCCACATGTGAGCTGACTTATCTAGTCAGCTGGGGAGCAAGGTGACTCCTTAGCTGTGCTGTTGGCTTGCGAGTGAGCTGACAAGTTACTTGAACTATTGGCTGTTGAGTGAGCCAACTAATTTGCTGAATGGTAGGCAGGCAAGGGAGCCGACTAGTTAGCTTACTTGATGGAAAGCGAGTGAGCCCACTAATTAGCTGACCAGCTAGCTGATATGCTAGTCGACTAGATAGCTAAGTAACTAGCTGATTTGCTAGCTGACTTAATTAGCTTGCTGACTAGCTAACTGACTAGCTAGCTGACTTAACAAGATAGCTGGATAGCTAGCTGAATTAACTAGCTGACGAGGTAGTTGACTGGCTAGCAGGCTAGCCAGCTGACTTAAATAGCTAGCTGCCTGGTTGGCTAGATGACTAGCCAGATGGTTTAACTGGCTAGCTACCTGGATTGCTAGCTGGCTAGGCAGCCTGTTAGCTTGCTAGCCGGCTGGCAATCTAGTTAGCCAGCCAGCTTAAAAAGCCAGCCACCTTGCTGGTCAGCCGGCTAGCCAGCTGGTTTAACTAGGTGGCAACCTACCCGATCAGCCTGCTAACCAGCAAGCTTAACTTGCCAGACACCTAACTAGCCAGCCAACTAACCAGCTGACTTAACTAGTTGACATAACTAGATAGCCACCCGGCTAGCCAGCTGGCTTAACTTGTAGCCACCTAGCAAGACAGCCAGCTAAAAAGCTCACTCAACCCGCTGAATTACCTAGCTAGCCAGCCCTCTAGCCAGCTGAGTTAAGGAGCTAGCTACCTACATAGCCAGGTGGCTGGCTAGCCAGCTGACTTAACTAGCTGACATAACCAGCTAGCCAGCTGGTTAGCCAGCAGACTAAACTGGTTAACAAGATTGCTAGCTAGAAGACGGATAGTCACTTGTATTAACTAGCAGACTTAACCAGCTAGTCAGCTGGCTAGCCAGCTGACTCAACTAGGTGACTTAACTCTTTAGCCAGCTGGCTAACCAGCTGATTTAACTAGCTGACATCACTAGCTAGCCAGGTACCTAGCCAGCTGACTGAACTAGTTAGCTACCAACATATTCTGCATGCTTGCCAGCTGACATAACTATCTAGCTACCTAGCTATTCATCTAGCTAGCGAGCTGAATTAACTAGGTGACCTAACTAGATAGCTAGCTGACTAGCCAGTTGATTTAACTAGTTAGCTACCAGCTAGGCAGCTGACTTTGCTAGCTGACTTAACTAGCAAGCTACATAGGTAGCCTGCTGACTTTACTAGCTGAAATAACTAGCTAGATATCTAGCTAGATATATAGCTGGCTAGCTGACTTATCTAGCTAACTTCACTAGCCAGCTAGCTGATGTAACTAGCTGACTTAATTAGCTAGCTACCTAGCAGTCCAGCTAAAATAACTAGCACATATAAGTAGCTAGCCAGGTGTCTAGCTGTCTAGCCATCTGATTTAACTAGTTTTTGAACTAGCTTGCAATCTGGCTAACCAACAGATTTAACGAGGTGACTTAAATAACCAGCCATGTTAGCCAGGTGACTTAACCAGTTGATTAACACGCTAGGCAGCTGGCCAGCCAGGTAACTAAACTAGCTGAATTAACTATCCAGTTGGATAGCCAGCTGACTTAATTAGCTCTCTACCCCTCTAGCCACCTGGATAGCCAGCTGAAATAACTAGCTGACCTAAATAACTAGCCAGCTGGCTAGTGAACTGACTTAACTAGGTCCCTACCTAGTTAGCCAGCTGGTTTAACCAGCTGTCTTAACTGGCTGGCCTGCTTTCTAGCCAGGTGAATTAACAAGCTTGCTACACAGCTATCCACCTGGTTTTCCAGCTGAATTATCTAGCCAGCTGAATAAATAACAAGCTACCTAGCTAGGGAGGGGGCTAGTTCGCTGACTTAACTAGGTGCCTTAGCTATCAAGCCAGCTGGCTATACAGCTGATATAACTAGCTAGCAACCTAGCTAGCAAGGTGGCTAGCCAGCTGACTTAACTAGCTGACTTAACTAGCTAGCCAGCGGGGCCTATCTACCTAGCTAGCCAGCAGCCTAGCCCGCTGACTTAACTAGCTGTCTTAACGAAGTAGCCAGCTGGCTAGCCAGCAGTCTTAACTAGCTAGCTACCTAGCTAGACAGCTGGATAGCCAGCTGACTTAACTAGTTGACATAGCTAGATGTCGAATGGCTAGTGAGCTGACTTAACTAGCTACCTATATACATAGCACGCTGGCTTGCCAGCTGACTTAACTACCTAAATACCTAGCTAACCTGCTGATCAGCAAGTTGACTTAGCTAGATGACTTAACTACCTAGCCAGCTGTCTAGCAAGCTGACTTAATCAGCTAGCTAACTAGTTAGCTTATTCATTATCTAACGTGCTTGCTAACTTTCTTAATTATCTGACTTAACTCCTTAGCTCACAAGCTAGCTAGCTGACTCAACCAGCTTAAAAAACTCGTTAGCTAACTAGCTCGCTATCTGACTCATCCAGCTGACTTAATTCATTAGGTAACTAGCTAGCTAGCCTCCTCAACCATCTGACTCAACTCTTTTGCTAAGTATCTATCTAGCTGACTCAACCAACTGACTTAACCCTTCAGTTTACTAGCTAACTACCTGACTAAACCTACTGACTTAACCAGTTTGCTAACTAGCTAGCTAGCTGTCTTAAGCCCCTGAATAAATTAGAAAGCTGTTTTAACTAGTAGACATAGCTAGCTGACTTAACTACTTAGGTAGCTGAATTTAATGGCTGACTTAACTAGTTAGCTAACTGACTTAACTACCTGAATGAAATATGTAGCTAACTATTTAACTAGCTGAATAACTAGCTGACTTAACTAGTTAGCTAACGAGTTATGTAGCAGATTTAAGTAGCTGACTTAAAAAGGTAGCTAATTACGGAGCTAGCAGACTTAACTAGCTTACTTAGCTAGCCAGCTGTTTTGCTAGCAGACTTAGTTAGCTGAATGAACTAGTTGGCTAACCAAATAGCTAGCTGTTTTAACAATTGGGTTAATGAGCTAACTCACTGTTTTAGCTAGTTGGTAGACGAGTATATTAGCAGACTTGTCTAGTTGGTTAACAAGTTAACTAGGTGAAATAACTTGTTGACTGGCTAGTCGACCGACAAGTTAGCTGGTTTAACACTTTGACTACTCAGCCGATTTGTTAGCTGGCTTAACATGTTGGCCGATTAGTCAGCCAACTAGTTAGCTGGGTCAACTAGTTGACTGAGGAGTTTGCCCACTAGTTAACTACGTTAACTAGTTGTCATGCTGGTTTGCTGAGCTAACTAGTCTTCCGACTAGTTGGCAATCAATTTAGATGTATTAACTAGTCGGATGACTAGTTAGCTGAGCTAATATATCAACTGAGAAGTTGGCCGATTAGTCGGCTGATTGGTTAGCTGACTCAACTAGTTGGCAGGCTAGTAAGCTGACCAGTTAGCAGATTTAACTAGTTGGCCTGTGAGTGAGCCAAGTGAGCTGAATTAACTAGACAGCTGGTGAGTGATCCAACTTGTCAGCTGACTTAACTAGTTGACTGGTGAGTGAATTGACTTGTCAGCTGACTTAACTAATCAACCAGCGAGTGAACCTACTGGTCAGCAGACTTAATTAGTCTGCTGACATTTGAACTCAGGGGTTAGCTTAATTAAGTCAGCTGGCATGTGAGACAACAGCTCAGGAGACTTAACTAGTTGACCAGCTATTGAGCCAACCAGTGAGCCAACTTAACTAGTCGACTGGACAGTGAACTGACAGGTGAGCTATCTTAGCTTGTCAACTGGTGAGCAAGCTGACCCATGATCTGACTTAACTAGTTGGCTGGTTAGGAACCCGATTAGTTAACTGAGTTGTCCTCTGAGTGAGCTGACAAGTTTGTTGACCTGCTGGCTGGTGAGTGAGCCGACTAGTTTGCTGAAAGTTTGGCATGCGAGTGAGCTGACTAGTTAACTGACCTAATGGAAAGCAAGCGAGCCCACTATTAGCTGACCAGATATCTGAGTTGCTAGCCGACTAGTTAGCTAAGTAACTTGCTGATTTGACAGCTGACTTCACTAGCTACATGACTAGATAGCTGGCTAACTAGCTGACCAGATAGCTGGCTATCCAGCTGACATAACTAGCTAGCAAACAAGCTAACTAACTCTCTAGCTTGCTGACTTAACTAGCTAGCTATCTGACTTGTGATTAACTGACTTAACTATCTAGTTGACTAGCTAGTGGTCTAGCTAGCTGACTTAACTAGCTACCTGACTAGCAACCTGACTAGCTAGCTGACTTAAATAGCTAGCTGGATAGTTAGCTGACTTGCTAGCAGACTTAACTAGATAGCTGGCTGGCTAGCTGATGTATCTAGTTGACTAGATTGTTTTTTGTCTAGCTGGCTAGCCAGCTGACTCAACTAGCTAGCTACCTGGTTAGCTAGATGGCTAACCAGCTGGCTTAACTAACTACCTACCTGGCTGGCTAGCTGGCTAGGCAGCCGGCTAGTTAGCTAGAGGGCTACCAGCTGGCTACCAAGCCATGATAAAAAGCCAGATGTCTGTCTGGAGAGTGGGACAGCCAGCCATCTTAACAAGTCAGCCAGCCTGCTGTTCAGCCATCTTGCCAGCCGGCTTAACTAGCTGAACACCTAACTGACCATCCTACCAAAAAGCCAGTTTAACATGCCAGCCACCTAGCTAGGCGACTGGTGAATCAGCTGACTTGACTAGCTGACTTAACTAGATAGCCATCCTGCCAGCCAGCTGCCTTAACTAGCTAGCCACTTAGCTAGCCAGCTGGCTAGTGATCTCACTTAACTTGGTGATTTAACTAGCTAGCCATCTGGCAAACCAGGTGACTTAATCAGCTAGCAACCTACCAAGCCAGGTGCCTGTCCAGTTGACTTAAATAGCTGATGTAACCAGCTAGCCAGCTGGCTAGCAAGCAGACTTAATTAGTTTGCTACTGGTTGACTAGACTGCTTGCCAGCTTGCTTAACTAGCTAGCTAACCAGCTGGTTAGCTAGCTAGGAAGTTGTCTAGCTAGGTAGCAGGCTGACCAGCTGGCTAGCCAGCTGGCAAAATTAGCCAGCCACCTGAATGGACAGTGGGATAGAAAGCCAGCTAAACTAGCCAGACTCCTTGCTGGTCAGCTGACTAGTCAGCTGGCTTAATTAGCTGGCCACCTACCTGACCAGCCAGCATAACAGCCATCTTAACTTGCCAGCCACCTAGCTAGCCAGCTGGCTTGCCAGCTGACTTAACTAGACAGCCATCCGGCTAGCCAGCTGGCTTAACTAGCTAGCCACCTTGCTAGTCAGCCGACTAGCCAACTCACTTAACTCGTTGAATTTACTAACTCGCCAGCCATCTAGCCAGCTGACTTAATTAGCTAGCTACCTACCTAGCCATGTGGCTAGCCAGCTGACTTAACTTCCTGACTTAACCAGCTAGCCAGCTGGCTAGCCAGCTGACTTAACTAGCGAGACACCTAGCTAGTCAGTTGGCTTGCCACTTGAATTAACTAGCTGACTTATCCAGCTAGACAGCTGACTAGCCAGCTGCCTCAACTATCTGAAATAACTAGTTAGTCAGTTGGATAGCCAGCTGACTTAACTAGCTGACAACTGCAGCTAGCCATGTGGTTAACAAGGTGACTTAACTAGCTAGCTAAGGACATATACTGCTTGCTTGCCTGATGAATTAACTACCTATGTGCCTAGCTAATCAGATGGCTAGCGAGCTGACTTAACTAGGTGACTTAACTATCTAGCTTGCTGGCTAGTCAGCTGACTTTACTACCTAACTACCTAGATAGCCATCTGTGAATCCAGATGAGTTAACTAGCTGACTTAAATAACTAGCCAGCTGATTAACTAGCTTGGTACCTAGCCATCCAGCTGGCTAGCCAGCTGACTTAACTAGTTGACCTAACCAGCTATCCAGCTGCCACAACTGGCAGACATAAGTAGTCAGCCAGCTGGCTACCCAACTAACTTAACTAGCTCTCTACCTAGCTAGCTAGCAGGCTGGTCAGCAGACTTAAGTAACTGACTTAATTAGCTAGCCATCTGGCTAGCCAACTGTCTTAACAAGCTCGCTACCTGGCTAGCCAGCTGGCTAGCCAGCTGACTTAACTAGCTGAGTTAAATAGCTGGACTGCTTGCCA
>NW_007261585.1:0-7199 GCF_000164805.1 Carlito syrichta | reverse complement strand
CCCTCCCACTGCCCTAAGTTGGCAGACCGGGTGACTGGAACAAAGGCAGGCCATGGCATTGCCAGGTCACCTTGATTGCTCTGTGCCCGATGGCCACCCTAACTCGGGGCCTTCTGTTCTGTGTGCTCACACGCCTCTTGGCCATGGGGCATGAATAGTTGAGGGTGGAAGCAGGCCTTCTGGGACATGTGGCCGAAGGTGTGGGACAGATTGTCTGGTGGCCACCATTGAAACATCCCATGAATGACAGGCGGAAAGTGTCTTTTCCTCTTCCATTCCTGAGGGTGACACCTAGCGCTAGGCAGTAAGGTGGTGGTGGTGGTGGTTGTGGTGCTTATTATTATTTGGAGTCAGAATCCCACTCTGTTGCACTGGCCGGAGTGTAGGGGCATGTTCACAGACACCACAGACTCCACCTGCTGTGCTCAGGCAATTCTCCTGCCTCAGCATCCCGATTGGCTGGAACCAAATGCCTGTGCCACCACACCTGGCTAATCTTTGGATTTATTTTTATGGCAGAGATGTGGTCTCTCCCCGTGTCCCAGTCTGGTGTCAAACCTGCAGGCTCAGACTGTTCGTTTGTCTGGGCCTCTGAAGGGCCAGGATGCCAGGCTGAGCCCCTGAACCCCGCCCGTGTTTGTGGTGGTGGTGGTGGTTCGTATTATTATTCTGATTCGAGGTCTCTCTCTGTAGCCCAGGGTGGAGCACAGGGGCCTGCTCTCAGCCACCGCAGCCTCCACAGCCTGGGTGCCGTGGCCAGAACTTGTCATAGCAACAGGTACCCAAAATCGAGTAAAGCATGGTGGTCCCTGGAGACCCAACTGCTAGGGGGCTGAGGTGGGAGGACTGCCTGGGCCCCACATATCAAGGCCTCAGAATCTACAATCATGTCATCTTACACCAGCCCATCCGATGGAGACTCCAGCAACAAAAAATATGTCTCCTAAGTGAGTCATGATGGGCATTCACAGCTCTCCAGGGAAAAGTCAGCTTGGGAGGGGATGGAGTGATTGGGAGAAGTAGGGGCCCTCCTGCCACACTAAGGTGGCAGACTGGCCAACTGGAACCCAGACTGGCTATGGCATTGCCAGACCATCTTGATTGCTCTGTGCCCTACAGTTGCCCTAACTCAGGGTCCTCTGTTCCATGAGCTCAGACCAGCCATTGCAATGGTGCACAGGTGGAGGGTGGAGGCAGGCCTTCTGGGATACATGGCCGAAGGTGTGGGATGGACGTGCCCGGTTGCCACCTTTGAGACGTCCTGCAAATGAAAGATGGGAAAGTGCTATTTCCTCTCCCATTCCGGAGGGTGACACCTCGTGCTGGGTTGCTGGGGTGGTAGTGGTGGTGGTGGTGGTGGTAGTGCTTATTATTATTTGGCCTCAGAATCCTGCTCTGTTGCCCCAGCCGGAGTATGTGGGACCACATTCAGCCACTGCGACCTCCACAGGATGGGCTCTGGCGATCATCCAGCTGAGGCCTCCCTAGGGTCCAGAACGAGAGATTGTGCCACCAAGCTCGGCTCTTTTGTTTGGCTTCTTTTAAAGACGAGGCCTGCCCAAGGTGCCCTGGTTAGTCTCGAACCCAGGGATTCAGATGATCTTCTCACCTCAACCTCCCAGAACACCAAGAAGACAGACGTGATCCCCACACTGGGCCTCCACACCCCTCTCAGGGTCCCACTGCAAGGTTTGCTCCCTTCTGATGACCTGGGACCCCAAAGAAGGTGATTGGAGATGCCCACCGTGTCTAACCTTTGGGAATGTCTGGTACATAGGCGTGTCTTCATTGGGAAGCCCACCATTCCTCCCGCCTTGTTCCCCAGGTTGGACTGGCTAGCTCATTCGAGGGGCAGTCATGGGTAAAGGGAAGGTGTGACTCTCAAACCTTCAGGGTAGTGAGGACGGCCGGGCGACTCATGTCTGTCTCTTCCACACTTGGGGAGGCCAAGACGGGAAGATGACTGGAGCCCAGGAGCTCCAGACCAGGCTGGACACCATAGCAAGTCCCCACCTCGACCCCAATCAAAACACAGAAATCCTTGGGTGAAGGAATGCTACGACGGGAGAATCGCCTCTGCCCCAGAGTTCTAGACCAGGCAGGAGACCAAGATGTCGAGCAAATGGAAAGCCTGTGATCTCAGCAGTTTGAGAGGTCCAGACTGAGAGGATGGCACAAGTTGGGTGGTTTGAGAGCAGTCTGGGATACCTAGTGTGGAAAGAAAAGAAAGGAAGGGAAGAAGGAAGGAAGGAAGGAAGGTGTGAAGGAAGGAATGAAGGAAGGAAGGAAGGAAGAAAGGAAGGAAGGAAAGAAAGAAAGAAAGAAAGAAAGAAATTCATTCTCCTGCAAACATTCTGCCCTCAGTCCTCCCCCCAAATGTGAAGGTCCCCCAAGTTTGGCATCTTTCAACCCCAACCACCCCCAAATGGCTGCCTCTGCTTTGGCGCGGGAGTTCCCAAGTCTCCCTGATTGGGTTCCTGCTGGTTCTCATCTCTGAGCTGTGAAATGTGCCCCAGGCAGGCCTACCTTCCGACTCAGCAATGAGGACCTTCTGCCAAGAAAGTCCAGGGACACATCTCTCAACTGAGGACAATTCTTTCCCCCAATCCCATTTTTTCCTGGCTCTAAAGCCAGTCACCCTGTGAACACACCATGCATAGTTGAGAATCTGTGTATGATTCTGATGTTTTTGGAGACAGCGTCTGGCTCTGTGGTCCAGTTTGGGACCCAAAGACAGTACCATCATTCACTGCCAGCCTCGAAATCATGGGCTCTGGTCATCCTCTTGTCTCAGTCTCCAGAGTGGCTGGGACAATGGGCACTTTGACCCTAGAACCCCTGTTTGGATGGATGTGGAAACGGGGTCTCCCTGTGTGGCCTGGGCTGGCCTTGGGCTCCTGGGATCCAGCCATCCTCTCACCTCAGCATCCCAGAGAGCTGGGATTCCAAACGTGGGCTGCCACGTCAGGCATTCTGGTTCGTTTTCGATGAAGGATCGAGGCTGGGATCTGGGGCTCAGCCTAGTCATCCTAGTGCTTTGGGAGGCCGAGGCCAGCAGCTGTCCTGAGCCTGTGAGCTGAGACATACCTGGGCACCTCGGTGAGACTCATCTCTACCCTCCATCCCAAATGAGCTGGGCGCCATGGCTCACAGTCGTCAACCCTGTGCATTGGGAGGCCGAGGCAGGAGGCTGCCTGTGGCCAGGGGTTGGAGCCCAGCCCAGTAATGTGGCCAGACCTCGTCTCAGGAAGGCATCCACAAAATTGAGTCAGGTGCAGTGGACCCAGAGTTCCAGTTGCTCGAGGACTGAAGCGAGAGGACCTTCTGAACCCCACAGGTTGAGGCTACGTGATCCATGATCATGCTGCCTTGCTCCACTTAGACCAAAGGAGACTCCGGCAACAAAAAAGACACCTCCCATGAGCATCATGACAGGCGTCCATGGCTCCCTGTGAAAAAACTGCATGCTCTGGGGATGATGGCGTGATCAGGAGAGGAAGGGGCACTCTCACCACCAAAAGGTGGGAGACCGGCTACTGGACCCTGAGCTGACTGTGCCATTGCTGGACTGCTTTGACTGCTCTGTGCCTGACGGCCACCCTACCTTGGAGCCGTCTGTTCTGTGAGCTCACATGTGTCTTTGCCATGGGAAATGAGTATGGAGGGTGGAGGCAGGCCTTCTGGGACACGTGGCCAAAGGTATGGGATGGACTTGCCTCATGGCCAACTTTGAAATCTCCCACAAACTACAAGGGGGGAATACAGCCTTTTTCTCTCCTCAAGCTCGGTGGCAGAGGTGGTGGTGGTGATAATTTTTCTTTGGAATTGGAATTCTACTCTGTTGCCCAGGCCTTAGCACAGGGGCACACTAATGGGCAATGAGGACTCCACCAGCCAGGCTCAGGTGATCATCCCATTTCAGCCCCCCGAGTCACTGGAACCACAAGCCTGCTCCACCACACCCGGCTAATCTTTGGATTCATTATTCATGGCCAAGTCGCATTCTCGCCCAGTGTCCCAGACTGGTCTTGAACCCACAGACTCAGGCCGTTCACTCGCCTTGGCCTCTGAAGAACCAGGATGCCAAGCTGAGCCCCTGAGTCTGGCCTGTGGTTGTGGCAGTGGTGGTTGGTATCATCTTACTGAGTCGGAGTCATGCTCTATTGCCCAGGCAGGAGCACAGTGGACTGCTCTTAGCCACCGTGGCCTCCACTGGCTGGGATCTGGCCATCCTCCCGCCACGTCTTCCCAAGTGGCCAAAGGGACAGGTGTGTTTCACCACACTTGGTTCATTTTTTTGGCTTCTTGTAGAGATGAGGTCTTGCCAAGTTGCCCGGGGTGGTCTTGAACTAGGGGACTCAAGTCATTCTCTCACCTTGGACTCCCAAATCGCCGGGGTGACAGGCATGAGCCCCAGCTCCCATCCTCCACACACCTCTTGGGGCCCCACCATGAGGCCCACTCCCTTCAGATGACCCGGGACCCTGGAGAAGACAGATTGGGTCATCCGCTGAGTCCAGACCTGGGGAGTGCCTGGCACAGGGGCGTGTCTCTGCTGTGGTGCAGACCCCTCCATCTGCCTCGATCCCCAGGGTGGACCTGTTCGCTCCTGCCAGGGTCCTCCTCAAGGAAAGGGAGGGCATCAAATCCTGGACTTTCAAACCATCAGGGTGCCTGGCAAGGTGACTCACACCTATCTTCTCAACACTCAGGAAAGCTGAGATGGGAAGATGGTCAGAGCCAGGGAGCTGAGACCAGGCTGGACACCATAGCAAGCCCCCACCTCGACCCCAAGCAAAACCCAAAATTTAATGGGTGAGGGCGGGCCTCGGTGGGAGGATCATCTCAGTCCCAGAGTACAAGACCAGGCAGCAAGACCAGGATTTCAACCAAATTGAAAGACTGTGTTAGCAGCAGTTTGGGAGGCCGAGGAAGAGAGTAAGGATCGAGTTGGGAAGTTTGAGAGCAGCCAGGGCTACCAAGTGAGGAAACAAAAAAGAGAATGGAAAAGATAGAAAGAAAGAAAGAAAGAAAGAAAGAAAGAAAGAAAGAAAGAAAGAAAGAAAGAAAGAAAGAAAGAAAGAAAATCTAAGTCAAAAAAGAAATCCGTTCTCCTGCAATTTTTTTGCCCTCAGTTTTTCCTCTCCTGCCACCCCCATATATGAGAATCCCCCTAGCTCGGCACCTTCCAGCCCCAACCCCCCCAATGGCTACCCCCACTTCATTGCATTAGTTCCTGAGGCTTCCTGGATGGGTTCCAACCGAATCTCCTCTCTGAGTTGAGAAATGTGCCCCGGCAGGTCTACCATCCAACTTGGCAACAAGGAACTTCCACCAAGAAAGGCCAGGGACACATCTCTCACCTGGGGATATTTCTTTCCGCCAATTCCATTTTTCCTGGTTTTAAAGCCAGTCTCCCTGTAACCACATCATGTGCAGTTGGGAATCTGTGTATGATTCTGATGTTTTGGGAGACAGGGTCTGGCTCTGTGCCCCAGGCTGGGGACCTGGGACATGACCATCATTCATCACCAAGGTCAAAATCATGGCCTCCAGCACTCCTCCTGCCTCATCCTCTGGAGTGGTCCCGACAAACTATACCTCGAACCCAGACTCCCTGTTTGGATGGTTGTGGAGACGGGGTGGCACAGGAGGGTCTTGGGCTCCTGGGCTCCAGCCATCCTCCTACCTCGGAATCCCAGAGCAATGGGATTTCAGTCGTGGGCCACCACGTCAGTCCTTGGGTGAGTGCAGGCCTTGGTGGGAAGATTGCCTCCAGCCCAGAGTTCAAGACCACGCAGGAACACCATCATGTTGACCAAATGGAAAACCTGTGTTCGCAGCAGTTTGGGAGGTGCAGGTCAAGAAGATGGACCAAGTTGGGTGGTTTGAGAGCAACCTGGGAAAGCTAGCGAGGAAAGGAAAGAAAGAAAGAAAGAAAGAAAGAAAGAAAGAAAGAAAGAAAGAAAGAAAGAAAGAAAGAAAGAAAGACAAGACAAGAAAAGAAAAGAAAAGAAAGAGGGAAATCCATTCTCCTGCAAACTTTCTGTCCTCAGTAATTCTCCCCGTCAGCCCCACATGTGAGGGTGACCCAAACTCGGCAACTCCAGCCCCAACCCCCACCAATGACTGCCCTCACTTTGGTGTGGGATTTCCCAAGGCCCCCTGGCTGGGTTCCTACCAGCTCTCCTCTCTGAGGTGAGAAATGTGCCCGAGGCAGGATAACCCTCTGACTTGGCAATGAGGAACTTCTGCCAAGAAAGGCCAGGGACACATCCCTCACCCAGGAACATTTCTTCCCACCCAATCCCATTTTACCTGGTTCTAAAGTCAGTCACCCCGTGAACACACCATGTGCAGTTGAGAATCTGTGTATGATTCTGATGATTTTGGAGAGAGGGACTGGCTCTGTGATCCAGGCTGGGGCCTGGGGACACAACCGATGTTCACTGCCAGCCTCGATTTTGTGAGCTCTGGCAAGTCTCCCACCTCAGCCTCCAGAGTGGCACCATGACCCCAGACCCCCTGTTTGGATGGGGGCTGAGATGGGGTTTTCTTGCATGCCCTGGGCTGGCTTTGAGCTCTTGGGCTCCAGCCGTCCTCTCGCCTCTGCTTCCCAGAGTGCTGAGATTCCAGGCTGGTGACGCCACACCAGGCCTTCTGGTTTGATTTCGATGAATGATCATGGTCAGGTTCAGGTGCTCATCCTCATCATCCCAGCACTTTGGGAGGCAAAGGCCAGTGTCCATCCCCAGCCCACAGGCCAAGAACTGCCTGGGCAACTCAGCGAGACCTCATCTCTTACCTCCATCCCAAATGAGCTGGGCGTGGTGTTACACACCTGTCATTCCGGCTCCTCAAAATGCTGGGTGGGGAATTCTCACGGGAGCCTGGCTTGCTGAGGCTGTGTTGGCTGATAGTGAGCCACTGACCTCCAGCCTGGGTGATGGATTGAGAAACCATCTCTTAAAAAATGAAAGGAAAGAAAAGACATGTATTCATTTATGTATTGAGTTGGGATCATCGAGAACAGACAGAGATCATTGGGGAAGGAGGTCACATCCTTGGGCATAGTGTTCCCAAAATATGGAGAATTGGCAGACAATCGTGCTGTGACTTTGGGAGACTGAGGCAGGTTAACACTGGAGCCCGGGAGTTCGAGACCAGGTTGGGTCATGAAGCGAGATCTTGTCACTCCG
>NW_007261584.1:1160-8246 GCF_000164805.1 Carlito syrichta | reverse complement strand
CATTTATTGTAAAGTTGAGGTCTCACCAAGTTGTCCGGGCTTGTCTCAAATCCATGGTTGTAGGCAATCAACTCACCTTGGCCTCCCAAAGTCCTGGCATGATAGGCTGAGCCACCAAGCCTGGTCCCAGTGAAGCCTCTTAGTGGTTGCCAGCTATCAGCCAACACATTTGTATACTAATAATAAACACTCACAGCAGGTGCGGTGGCTCATATATGTAATTCCAGCACTTTCGGAGGCTGAGGCAAGAGGATTGCGTAAGCCAAAGGGTTAAAGATCAGTCTATACAACTTGGCAAGATCTCATCTCTACAACAAATCAAAAAAATTAGCTGGGTGTGGTGGCACACGCCTGTGTTTCCAGCTGCTTGGAAGGCTCAGACGGAAAGATCACCTGTGTCTAGCAGATCAAATCTGCAGTGGCCACGAGTGTGCCACTGCACTTCAGCCTTGGTGACAGAGTGAGACTCCACTCAAAACAAAAAAGTAAATAAATAAAACATACATACACACTCTGGAGATTCTAAAGACTTTGGGCTTATTTTCCAGGAAACAGGGTCAAAGATCAGGTATACGTAAACTCTCAAACATTAGATCTGAATTAAGGATACCACTGTGTAATAAGGGACTCTGTGAGGTCTTCTAAATCAAGATACTACAAACAAACAGATATACAAAAAAGACACGAAGCATGAAGGAAAGATTTCTGTTTCAAACTAAAAAACTATATAATCTAAGAAGAGACAACTGAGCATAAAGATTAAGAATAAAACCAAGAATAAGTATAAAACAGCTCCTAAAATACATTTCCAGAAAATGGAGCAATGTATACAAATCCATCTTTTTAAATATGTACCCATTCCATGAAGGAATAAAACAAGCTGAGACTCATAAGAAATAAAAGGGAAACACAAGGGGTTGCAATTTTCCGCAGATTTTCAAACTGTTAAAAAAACATGACAATAACTTTTGTTTAATGAGTGGGAGATCTCACATGGTGTTGTTGACAGATGACACCTTTGCAGCTCAGGGTAGAGACAGGATACTGCCAGATCTATCACTACAGGATATGCCCCATCCTAGAAGAACCAGCACTCTTTCAACTGTGTAACCTAGGAAGCCTCTGATATCTGGAATGAAGACTGCATGCCCAGAAGCAACCAGTGTGGCATTCTTTACTTTTCTTTTCCTTTTTTTGTGTGTGGAATTCTTTATATCAGTGAAAAGACTGAAAGACCCACCTGTCTTCATTCAGAGAATGCTCCAAGGATATAGAAGAGTGAGCCATCAATGTCTCTTAACTTTGAAACATGTAAATTTTCAAAATGTGCAGGTTAAAATACTGCAACACAAATTCACTTGCTATGGCTGGGCCCAGTGACCCGAAATCCCAGCACTCTGGAGGCAGTGGCGAGAAACTCCTTGAGCTCAGCCTGGGCAACTTGGTAAGACCTCATCTCTACAATAAAATTTAAAAATTAGCTGGGCATGGTAGTGAACGCCTGTAGTTCCGGATACTTAGAAGGCTGAAGCAGAAGGATCTTCTGAGCCCAGCAGGTCAGGCTATGGTACGCCGTAAGTGAGACTCCGACTCAAAAAAAAAAAACTCACAAAAACCTTTTAACCATGTAAAAATACATTCTACAGGACTCTCATGGACTCTCCCCACAGAACAGAGAACAGTGGTTCCCCAATGCAATGTGAGGAGGTGTGGCTGGAAAGGAAGGATAATTTTTACTAGAAAACAAATGTATACATCATATCATGTTTATAAGAAGAGAAATAAAATGCTTACCAATAATTGGAACAACAAGATTATGGTTTTATTCTCTCTAAAGGCATATAAGTGCTGCTCCTAGGTCTTAGAAAAATTATAATCATCCTCACCTAAAACATATGTTGCACAAGGGTCCCTAAAGGAACACCAGTGTCCCTTTGGTATGATTCTGTGAGTACAGTTTAATGGATCTCCTGTTGGTTGACATATTCTCTCATATATTAAAACAGATGATGGAATGAAACATCCCATGTCACTGAGGCCCCTGACTCAACTTTCCATCCCATTCCCAGTCATTAAGAGTGAACTCAAAAGCACAATGCTTGCCTTGTTCAGCTTCAAATGTATTATCAAATCAGGCTCAAAATATTTACTCTCCTCAGTCTCGTATTCCAGAATTTACCAGATCCTTGTGCACACTGATGTATAACTGCCACATGCACATCCTCTAACCCTGATCTAGAGAGCTGATGTGACCCCAAGACAACCCTGTTGCCCAAAAGCTCTCATACCACAAGGCTCACACCCCGTCTCCATCCACATCTCATATGAGCCCTTCCCAGGACCACGCTCCGTGGAACTTCCTCTCAAATTCACCTCACTAGGTCATGGGGAGATGGAATCTAGGTGGAGACAAGAGGGACTGAGGGAAGACGGGGTATGTGAGCAGACAGGAGAGTAAGGATGTTTCAGACCCAGAGGGGATGAGCAACTCCAACGCCTGACATTTCACACAGGAAGGAGACAGGACAATCCACTGAGAAGGTCGCTTTACCGGAGAGAGAGCCATCCCTAATGGCTTTTCTTGACTCCTCCTCCGCTTCTGGGCTTCTTCATGCACCATGAGGCTTTAGGCGTCAACCCTAGATGGCAAAAACATACTGTCCATTGCTCAGAATCAACACGTCCCTGTCCTATGCCTCAACCACACACAGCAGAGACCTCGCCCTTTGAAAGACGGTGTTTAGCTGCCCATTGCCCCAGAGGGAACACAAGGACAATAAACTCCTACAAAAAAAAACCAAGTGAGTTTTTCGGCCCCTTGCTTCAGAACCTGCTCCCCTCCTGGAGGAGCCTACACACTCGCTGCAGCAGTCGGGAGCTGGACTGGACTGAGCGCCCCTCCCGGAGACCCGGCCCTGATCAAATCCCATGAAGAGTACAGCCCTCCCCCCACCTCTCTGTGGATCTCAGGCTGACCTCTGTCCTCAGAAATGGAGGACACAGAGCCTTGGTGCTCTATGCTGGACAAGAAATCGAATCAACGTTGAACATTAAGGCTGGGCCCAACCTATTTGAATGAAAGTATCTGGTAAGAGGGCATAAGAGATATTTCTCCAAAACACCTCAGGACTCTAATGAGAAGCCAGGATTGAGCTCCTCTCAGGGGGGCAGGCCCAGCCCACCTCCCACCTTCTGGTTCTGCTCTCACCTTGTGATCTTTTTGTCGCCAGGATTCAGACAGTGAGAGACAAGGGAAAAGGAAAAACACATACAGAGCAGGCAATATGGACCAGAGGGGCTGACAGTATGGCTGGAATGTCAACTGGGGACATGGGAAGGCACAGAAAGCTCCACCAGGAACATGACATCATAACAAAGACCTGGGGTAGGAAGGGAGTTTGAACCTGCAGCTGAGGGTCAGAGGGTTCTAGGCAGAGGGAAAGCCCAATTGAAGGGCCTGAGGCAGGAGCAGCTTCCACCCCAGGAATAGGGGAGAGGCCCGTGTGCCTGGAGCAGAGTGAGGAGAAGGACAGAAGAGGAGATGAGGCCAGAGGGGTCCTGGGGCAGCAGATCAGGGAGGAACCAAAGCTCCAAACATTTTTCTCCCATACTTCAAAAAGGTTTTGGAAATATGCAATTATTCACCCATCTTAAGTAAACAAACATTTAAACTTTTTCTATAAATAAATTGACTCACAAATAATGTCACATCTTTTATATCTTAACTACATGTGAACAGTTTCAGCAAGGCCTAAGAAGAACAGGCTGGCGCACATCTGAGATGTGCAGGACTGCAGGAACCGCGTTTGGAGTTTAGGAAGTCATTCCTGGACACGTGAAGGGAGAGAAGACTGTTAGACATCCCAGCAGAGTTGAGGGGACAACTGGACCCAGGTTCAGGGGAGAGGTCTGCAGGCCAAATGGAGACATGCAGATCGGTTTAAATCCAGGAGATAAGATGACAAGGAAAGGCAGTGTGTGTAGACAGAAACGAGAAAATGTTCAAGGACTGAGCCGGGGTCATGCCACATTCAGAGAACAGGGAGATCAGGAGACACCAGAAGAGGAAAGCAGGAAGTGACTAGGGAGGCAACAAGGAAATTAACACAAAGAGTTTCTAAATATTAATGGCATCTGCTCAAAGCCAAGATAACAGAGAAAGTGTTCATCCTGCCACATGCAGTTCATAGGCAAAAAAATTAAATCTTGGATTTAGAAATGGGAGGATACTGGGGACTCAAAAACAAAGGATCAGCGAAATGTTGGATGTGAAACCTTGATTCAAGGATGAATTCAAGGGTTCAAGCAAGAATTGGATGTAAGAACTCATAAAATGTAAGAAGTTTTTAGAGCATTATGCTTGGAGCATAGAAGTGGGTAACTTACTACAGAGAAAAGTAGTTAGGAGAATCTTTTGTTTTAAAGATAAAAGAATGTAAAAAAAATGGCAGTGTGTGTGTGTGTGCCTGTGTCTGTTTTAATGGACAACACCTCCATCTGGATACGCTGATCCAAATAATTCCCTAGATGTAAAATTGATAATGCCATGGAAGAAGTAGGCCATACTGTCTTGAGACTGCAAGGGAGGCTGGCACGTGAGACACGATCATAGGGTCAGTAACAGCCAGGAGCAGGGACAGACCATTCCCAGTCCCTATGGTGATCTCAGGCCTTGAGACAGGAGGGTGGGCAGGATGGAAAACATCCCTTCCCTTCACTGTATGAGATGCGAAAAACCCAAACTGCTGTGACCACTCTCACACTCAATACCGAACACTTCACCTCTAGTGACCAAAACATGTGTATGTTTTTTCCCACCCTGACCAGTCCTCCAGTGAACTCCCAGCTGGGGGTCTTACAATTTATCTCAATTCTACCCCTATCTACAGGATAACATCAAACCTACACGTTAAAGGCTCAGTTCCACAAGGCTGCCCCTCACATGCAGGCATCATGGCCACTTTCTGACTCACCTCCTAAATATTGTGGTTTCTTCACCCCCTCCTTGGATTCAACTAAGTTACTAAGACAGTTCTTACAACCAGTTCTTCTGTATCCTTCTGTGAGCCACTCAGTAAAATAAATTTAACCAGGGGAGGGGGTAAGGAAAGTGTCATTTTTTTTTTGAACCAGAGTCTTACTCTGTCACCCAGGCTGGAGTGCAGTGGCATGCTCATGGCCACCACAACATCGACCTGCTGGGCTCAGACGATCTTTCCACTGCAGCCTTTAAGTAGCCGGAACTACAGTCATGCGCCATCATGCCTGGCTAATATCTTGACTTACTGTAAAGATGAGGTCTTGTCAAGTTTCCCGGGTTGGACTCAAATCCCTGGGCTCAGGCAATCCTTTGGCCTTGGCCTCCCAAAGGGCTGGGATTACAGGTTTGAGTCACTGTTTCAGCGGTAAGTGCCAATTTATACCAGTTGGTGAGAAGTTCAGAACCTGGCACTTTGGACTGGCATCTGCAGGCCTTACAGAACAGAACTTTTGCTATTCACCCCATCATCTGAGTAATTTAAAGCAAAGTATTTAAAATACAAGTATTAGATTACAAGGGTGAGGTGTGGTGGCTCATGTCTGTAATCCCAGTGCTTTGCGATGGCTTAGGGATTGCTTGAGGCCAGGAGTTCAGCATGGGCAACACGGCAAGTTCTCAACTCTGCAAAAAAGTTAAAAGTTAGCCAGGCATGATGGCATGCACCTGTAGTCCCAGCCTCCCTACTTGGGAGGCTAGTGCAGAAGGAACGCTTGAGTTTGAGTTTGAGGCTGCAATGAGTTACAACTGTATCATGCACTCCAGTCTGGGGCACAGAGAAAGACCCTATCTCAAAAGAAAAAATTAGATTATATACACAGAAATCAACATATCACTATGTACTCATCCATATCCAATCATGCCACCCTTCATCTGGACCAGGGACCCCTCTTTCTTCATTACTGTCTCCCTCCCTCTCTCTGTCCTTATCTCTCATTCCCACCTTCTGTCTCCAGCTGTTTTTCTTTTGTTTTCCCCTGGGCTTCTGCCCAGTTGTTCTGCCCTATTCTTGTAACTTGCATCTCTTGTTCTTTTCTCCCTAGTCTTTTGATTGTTTCAATAACACACATTTCTGGCTCTTTCCTCCCCCATCTATGCTCTCCCCGTAAACTCCCTCTCCCTGTTACAATCCCTGGCCCTCACTCTGACATTCCCAGATTCCTAGCTTCCTACCTGCTGTGTCTCTCCCTCTCCTGTCATCACCAATTGTCCCCTCTTGTCCCAGCACCAGGCTGCTGTCTATTGTAGCTCTAAATCATTCCTCCTCTCTCCTCACTCTCTGACTGAGATGCTTCCCTTTGCAGTCCCTCTCTCTGTCTTGTTACTTTTCATCTCTCTGGAGAGCGAGCATATCTCTAAGCTCCCCCAGTGACTATTCTCCCCCTGCTTCTTTGTTGGCTTCCCCCACCCCCCACACTTTTACTGTCTGCAAACCCATCACCCATCTGTTCTGCCATTTGTTTATGACGCCGCTCATTCTTCTTGACTCAGTTTTTCTATTTCCTCTCAGTTACTCGCTGTCTGTCTCCTGATACTCCTTCCCCAGACAGTTACAGGGAGAGGGATGGAATAAGATTCCCACCTCTTGGAAAAGATCATTTCCTAGTGGGGTGGGATTTGGGACAAAAGAACACTGGACATAAAGAAACAGGCTCCTCATCTCCCTCAACGAGGGGCCAGGCCGGGAAAGCAGTGACTGCGAAGGGGAGGCCTGGGGGAAGAAAGACCAGGCCCCGTGAGCGCAGGAGGGGGCGATGACGCCTTAGGACTAGGCGGGGATGCACGGCCTGTTGTGCTTCTGGCCTGCAGCCTCCTGGGCCAGGAGGGGAGAGGTTCCAGGAAAGCGCGGACCCACGACGCGGGAGAGGAATTCACAGGGCGGGCTGGGAGATCAGTCAAGGTTGTAAGCAGGATACGAAGTAAAAGGTGTCTGCACGACCCGGAGGCAGAAAGGTCTCATGCAGGACCAGCCTGCGTGTCCTGAATCCAAAAGGAGGGATCTCGGGCTCTCTCGGCAACGTGTGAAAGTACTTCGGGTGGAGGGAGCG
>NW_007261584.1:0-849 GCF_000164805.1 Carlito syrichta | reverse complement strand
CGGGGCGTGGGAGGAGCCTGGTCGGCGAAGGGCGGTTCCGAGGCCCGTAGGGGCGGGGCCCGCGCCTCCTACCGCCTCGCTTTCCGAGCTTCTCGGTTTTCCGGGTTGTGGAGGCAAGACCTGCCCTTGAGGTTTGAAAAAGTCAGCAGTTTGGAAACCGGGGTCTCTCTAGGGCGGTCATTGGGGGTCTGTGTGTGGATCCACGAACATCCCTGCAATTCGAATTCATCAGTTTAATGAAACTACCCCTGGAATTGCCTGTGAAGAGGACGCAACCTGGAATGTGAGATGCAAAACTCAGCCTGACGGAATGTGCAATGTTAGTCTGAAGCCAAGCAGAGCGTTCCTTCCATTTCTGCTCCCTGTTCCCTCAGGAAGAAGACCGTCCACCGTGTGCGCCGTTCCACAGAATTTCATAGAGAAAAATACCCACGGTGTGGGCGTTAGGGGTGGGGTTAGTTGTTTTAAAAAATATATTAACTCTCAACGAATAGAAATGAATTGCGTCGTTCTTCCCTCCTCTTGTTATTCCATCCCACTTTTAACTTCACCTCGAACAACTTTTGTGATCAATTTCATCGTCATAGTAGTATACTTGTGTCAATAACTTCTAAATATCATGTAATTTCCAATAGATTTGTTTCATATACATTATGAAAAAGTAATTAGAAAAAGTTTTTTTACTAAAAAATTGTAATTATGTGAATCATTTGCTTTGCTTACTATTTTTGAATGTTCTGTCTACTGTGAGTAAGAAAGCCTGTAAACTAGTGTTCAGGAGACATTTGCGTTTATTTTCATTTTATGAATAATTAATGTCCTGATAGTTCTAAAGGTAGTGTGTGGAGG
>NW_007261583.1:11737-13965 GCF_000164805.1 Carlito syrichta | reverse complement strand
TTGCCCAAAGAGACCTAAACCTCCAGAATCTTGTCCAGTGTGCAGGCAAGAAAGCCATTGGAAAACAGGTACACTCTCTTCTGAAGGCAGGAGAGAATACCTAGCTGAGGAATGATGGCCACTGAGGAGGTCTGGAAACCTGCTACAGTGCCTGTCATAGCTCACCTTCACCCCAACCATCACCAGGTGAACATCAGGGCTCTGGAACCTAAATTAATTTCTGATTTAACACAGATGCCAGCCATTTGGTCCTGGCCATTCATGTTGAAATATAGTTTTGTTGTAATTAAAGTTGCTAAGAATTAATTCAAAATGTAAGTGCTAAAAGTTTATATGGAAAGATGATTGAAGAAGTCAAAAAAGCATGGAGAAGATGTAAAGAAAGTTCAAGTTGGTATCGTAGTGTGTTTTTTGTCAGGAAGGATGCAAAGGACCAAATGGTTTTGGATAGGAAGGAATCTTGTGTGGTAAATTTTTGCCCTACAATAAAGTGGATGGTCATTTAAAGGAAGGAAGGTATAGGACAAATAGAGGGTTCCTGCATGTTGCAAAATGGTATGGCATAGAGTGGTATACAGAATTAAGGAGACTCAATCAGCTAGAACTCATTTTCTAATTTGAACATCAAGGCTGACCGAGCCTTTGACCAATTAAAATAAGCCTTAATTGCAGCATCTGCTCTTAATCTTTCCATAGGAAAGACATTTGACCTTCATGTGTCTGAGAGAAAAGGAGTGGCCCTGGAAGTTCTGACCCGAACCCAGGGTCCAGCCCAACAACCCGTGGGCTACTTAAGCAAGGACCTTAATCTGGTGACTAAGGAATGGCCAGCCTGTCTAAGAGCAATGGCAGCATAGCTTTGTTGGTGTCAGAAGCTGTTCAGCTAACAACGGGAGATTGGCAAACTGTTGTCTTCAGTCTTCCTCCCTCAGGAAATGGCAATGTATTAACATTGTAAAGGCCATCAAAAGGGAAAAGGTGAAATAGCTGAAGGAAATATACTCGCAGATCGAACAGCCAAGTTAACAGCAAGAAAAAGCCATATTTCTGATCCATTTGAGGCCCCCTGAAAAGATATAAAATCTGTTGGGAGCCAGCCGTGGAGGCCCGCCTGAGTGTTAGGGATCCAGGTGGGCTGCGGACCCTGAGACCACCAGGTTTGGTTCAGGAGCTGAAGGTTCATTCCCTCCTCCTTTCTTTGTTGTTTAGCATTACCCACTGGCAGGGATTTTGATGATCTAAGCATGAAGTTCTGAGAATATGACAGGCATGACTGACTCTAGGGATCCATTGTTCCTGTTTCTCACAGACTGCGGTTTCAGCTTTAAACTTAACACAGTTCAAACTCAGATCACATTTGGGAGCCTTATACATGATACAAGCTTCTTTATAAGATTTAAAAATATATTTGTGGAATTAGTATATACATTTAGAGAGCTGTTTCCAGCTTTAGATGGTATGGATGATTATCTAGGGTTACCAGAAATGGCCCAGCATGAACTTTGGGCTGGGCCACATTCCTAAGGGCCCAGCGTCCACTTTGGGCTGGGCTGCATTCTTTTTTTTTTTGAGGTGGAGTCTCACTCTGTCACCCAGACTGGAGTGCAGTGGCCGCTCCCGGCCACCACAGCCTCGACCTGCTGGGCTCCGGTGATCCTTCCGCCTCAGCCTTCCAAGTAGCCGGAATTATAGGCATGTGCTACCCCACCTGGCTGATGTTTTGATTTATTGTAGAGATGAGGTCGTGCTGCCCAGGTGGGTCTCGAATTCGTGGGCTAAGGCAATCCACTCACCTCAGCCTCCCAAAGGTGCGGGATTACAGGCTGAGCCACTGAGCCCGGCTGGGCTGCATTCTTTTAAACCGGTTCTTTAGTTACAATTAGTGTAAGTTTTTTCCACTTATAATAGAAACTGAATTTATTTTATTCATAGAAAGTATTGTAGAATAGGTCATGCTATGTGAGGGAATTATGTTAGTTCAAGCATGATCAAACATGATACTTTAAAGTTTTATAAGAATACAGCTAACTTTAGAAATTTCATTGTTCCCTCTTTCTACTAATTGCAGTTTTTGCTTTAGTACAATTACAGTTTGTATTTGGGTTTTATTTTAGAAACTTTATTGCTGACAATCAACCTTATATATCAGGATTAGGAATTAGAAACTTTTATAGAAATTAAGATAGATACATAGGATTTTAGAATAGTCATTTTGTTAAGAGATCATA
>NW_007261583.1:8509-11355 GCF_000164805.1 Carlito syrichta | reverse complement strand
AAAAGACTCATGGTTGGTCCCAATAAACGGCTTCTGCTCATTTCACTGAATAGTTGTCCACTTTCTTTCTCTTTATATCGATCCCTCCATCTTTCTTTCAATATCTATCCCTACTACAGAATCGGCTTCTGCACTAGACAGAGTCCAGACTCTTTCTTTCTCCTTATTTCTCCAGATTATTCGCCGACGCTGCCCCACCTTCCAGGTGTAGTGGCCAAAAGTTCAATCCAAGAGACCACCAAGAGCCAATTTCGATGAAAGTTCAAGAGGGTCTTTATTTACAAGCTCGAGCCTGGACCTCTGTCAACAACCAACACAGCAGAGTACATACAGAGGCCCCGATTTCTTTAAGCAGATGCCTTTTATGCTTTTACACAAAGGGAGGAGGAGTTTGGGGGGCTTTCCAATGTTGTTACCATTTAATTTGGTAGTTCCTCTGGTGGTCAGCTTAATTGTGGAGGATTGTCTAGCCTGACTCAGGCTGACCTTGGTCCACTAGCTGGGGAAGTTGCAGAGACATCTGGAAAGTTAGGTGATTACCCCCTGGCACCTGATTGGTTGTTGCTAAGGGGAAAGTGAGATAAGGGAAGAATAACTGGAGCTTTGCAGTTTTTCCCATAACTGGAGTTTTAAACAGTTACAGGTTATGTTTTAAGACAGAAAACTAAAAACTAAAAATGGCTGTGCTGTTGTCCACAAGCCGATTACATATTTATTGGGTTATAGCATGCTTTTTTTTTTTTTTTTTTTTTTTTTTTTTGAGTTGGAGTCTCACTCTGTCGCCCAGACTGGAGTGCAGTGGCCGCTCCCGGCCACCGCAGCCTCGACCTGCTGGGCTCCGGCGATCCTTCCGCCTCAGTCTTCCGAGTAGCCGGAATTACAGGCATGCGCTACCACGCCCGGCTGATTTTTTTTATTTATTGTAGAGATGAGGTTTTGCTGCCCAGGCGGGTCTCGAACCCGCGGGCTCAGGCAATCCACTCACCTCAGCCTCCCAAAGGCACAGGATTACAGGCTGAGCCACCGAGCCCGGCTATAGCATGCTTTTAACCCAAGTTTATTGTATACTCTATTACGGTCCTCTCATTCCCCCCTTCTCATGAGGGTAGAGTGAATCTAATCTTGGATTCCTTCAATATGCTGAGTTGTCCAGGAGTACCTGTTGATATTGTTGTCTGAGGACCATAAGTTGCACAGTGTTTATTCTAGCTTTTACAAAAGTTATTAGCTTGTTTATAATACATGGACCGAAGGTTAGCAACAGCAAGAGTATGATCACGGGGACTATTAAAGCAGACAATAGTGTGGTTAACCAAGGTGAGTAGTTAAGCCAACTTTCAAACCATCCCTGTTTCTGCTCCTGCTCTAATTTACGCTTAGCCAAACCTTCTCGCACTTTAGCCATGGATTCCTTTACTATTCCTGAATGGTCGGTGTAGAAACAACATTCTTCTCCCAGGGCGGTGCAAAGGCCACCTTGTTGCTGGAACAGTAGATCAAGCCTCTACGGTTTTGCAGAACTATTTCAGACAGAGAGGTTAGGGATTCCTGTAAGTGTCAAATAGAAGTTTCTATTCTTTCTATGTCAGAATCTATTGCAGCCCGAAGGGTACTGTAATGATGGGATTGAGTGGCTAGGGAGGCGATACCTGTCCCTGCCCCGGCAAGGCCTAGGCCTAGCAACACTGACAGGGTTATTGCAGTGACCGGTTCCCTTTTAACCTGGGGGTACCCTCCTTGTTTCAGCAACTGGAATACATCCTCCTCAGTGTGGTACAGTATTTTGGGCAGTAACTGTACCAAAATGCAAAAACCCTCAGACTGAGTGAGTACCTGCTCATGAAAACACGGAGTTAAGCCAGTGGAACACATCCACCATCCATTCTCGGGGGGCAGGAGACTACAGGGAAAGTCTGGGCACATAAGGACTGGACCCCCAAAGGGGGCTTGCCCACGCAAGTTCCTTTCCCAGAGATTGACTGTAGGGTCAAGCTTATTTCCATGCTCGGGGTCCACAGGCAAGCATTGGAACTCGGGCTTGTGGTGTAGTTTCCTATAATTGCAGTGCCTTCATAATAAGGTGGCCGGGGACTATAGCATAGCCAGCAGGACCGGGTGAGATCGGGCCTGGTGCTATTGAGAAAAAGGTAGGCATTGCTTAGTATGTCCCAGAGAGGGTGGGAGGAGGCGTTCCAGAAAAAGTATGAGGATGTATTTAGTACAGGGGTTTTCTTTATAGAGGAAATAGCTGCAGTGTTACCGCGGCGTGGGGTGTGCATGGCAGTAGTGAAAAGTGCACTGCTTGGCTCAGGTTTAGGAATTGATTCAGTAGTTGGCTTATCTGTGGGTGGTGCGAACCCCCGAATATGTTGTCCAAAATTAGATCGGGTGAGTCCCGGGATGGCGCTGAGGGTTGGGACTTTTAGTCTAATCATGAAAAGACTCCCTAGATCACGCCATCCTGTTCTAGGGTCGTCATATAACCTGATTCCCCATGTTTTCCCAACCATCCAGTCTGTAACTCGGCGCCCTGCTGGGGTGAAGTCTATCATGAGGGTGTCACAAACATACCCTGAATCTGACAGGGCCCCTTCTTATAACCTGAGGGGTTTCTTTTTATAGTGATTAAGTCATTAGTTTTGGCAGGGACCCAAGGTACGGTGCCTGTGGAGACACAGGCCCATGCTGGGCAATAATATTGGCCAGGGTTTGCTCATGCCTCATCCTGGTCATGGCCGGGGCATACATAAAACTGATACTGCTTGTTATAGCCTATCTTTGAAATCACTTTGGTTACCACACCAGCCCAATCAGAGTATTGGTACATTTCCTTTAGGTCACAGGTG
>NW_007261583.1:0-8061 GCF_000164805.1 Carlito syrichta | reverse complement strand
GATTCTTTCTACCTGTCCTGAGCTCTGGGGCCTGTATGCACAGTGTAATTTCCAATCCGCCCCCAGGGTCTGAGCTACTCTCTGTATTACCTTAGAGATGAAGCTGGGGCCGTTGTCCGATCCGATCTGGACTGGGAAGCCATACCTGGGCATCAGATCTTCCAAGAGTTTCTTGGCCACCAGCTGTGCGGTTTCATTCTTGGTAGGGAATGCCTCCATCCACCCTGAAAAAGTGTCTATAAACACTAGTAAGTACTTGTATCTGTACTTTCCTGGTCTCACCTCAGTGAAGTCCACTTCCCAGTACGCTCCTGGTCGGTTTCCTCGAAGTCTGGTCCCCGGGTTTTGTTTGGGATTGGTTGCATCGACAACCCAATAAGTCTGACACTGATTTATAAATTTGTCCGATTATTTGTGAAACGTTGGGTATAACTATGTTTGCATGGCGTATTAATTCTTCCATTTTTCTGGTTCCCATGTGGGTACTTCTGTGCATTTTTATAAGCAGTTACCAATCCAACTGTTCTGGAAGGATAACATCCCATTTGCTGGTGGTCGTATCCCAGTGTTGGATCCACCACCAGCCATTTGAGAACATAATTACAGGCTGCCCATTTATCCATTTTAAATCCTCCTCTGTACAGCTCGGGCTCTCCTGCAGATCTGGGGGCCCAGGGTCTGGTAGTGTGATCTCTAGGATATGGTTCACAGAAAGGGCCGCCTTTTTGGCCTCAGCATCTGCCAGATGGCTTCCCCGTGCCACTGGCGTGTCCTCGTTCTGGTGTCCTGGACAATGTATTATGGGCAGTGCTTTGGGTAGCCAGAGTGCCTGTAACAACTCAAGGATTTCAGTTTTATTTTTGATAGCCTTTCCTTCTGCAGTTAAGAGCCCCCTCTCTTTATAGATGGCTCCATGAATGTGCACAGTTACAAAAGCATACCTGCCGTCAGTATAAACATTTATTCTCTGCCCTTTTCCCATGACTAGGGCTTTAGTGAGGGCGATGAGCTCAGCTCACTGTGCCGAGTTTCCGGCCACAAGTGGTGCTGCCCATAAGGTTTCAGTCTCTGTAGTCACCGCTGCCCCAGCATACCTGGTTCCGCCCCACACGAAGCTGCTGCCATCTGTGTACCAGGTTTCTTCAGCATTGGTTAGGGGCCGGTCCTGGAGGTCTTCCCATATTCCGTGGACCTGCGCCAGGATGTCCTGGAAGTCATGCAGGGGCCTTCCCTGTCCGGGTCGGGTAGCAGGGTGGCTGGATTTAGAGTAGCCGGAGCCTGAAACAAGATTCTGGCTGGGTTTAAAAGGAGACTTTGGTAATGAGTTAGCCGGGCATTACTTATCCATCTGTCGGGTGGTTGTTTTAGAACTCCCTCCACAGCATGAGGGGCGGTAACATGTAGTTCTTTTCCCATGATGATTTTGTCAGCATCCTTGACCATAGTGGCAACTGCCACGATGATTCGTAGGCATGGGGGCCACCCGGCAGCCATGGAGTCTAACTTTTTTGACAAGTATGCCACTGGCCTTTTCCATGGCCCTATTTGCTGCAACAGCACTCCTTTGGCTATTCCCTCAGACTCATAAGCAAACAAGAAAAAGGGTTTAGTCAGATCTGGCAGTCCCAGAGCTGGGGCTGACACCAGGGCTTGTTTAAGAGTTTTAAAAGATCTGTTCATGTCCTCTTTCCATATGAGGTCGGACTTATTTTTGGTGGCCTCATATAATGGCTGGGTGTGCTCAGCAAACCCAGGAATCCATAGGCGGCAAAAGCCAGCTGATCCTAAGAACTCACGTACCTGTCGTACATTCTGTGGTTGTGGAATTCTCAGTACCATTTCCTTCCGGGCATCCGATAGCCATCTCTGCCCATCTTTCAGTTTTTAGCCCAGGTAACTTACTTCAGTTTTGCAGATCTGAGCCTTTTTGGCTGAGGCTCGGTAGCCCAGAGTACCTAGTGTTTGCAGCAAATCTCTGGTGCCTTGTAAGCATGCATCCCGATTTTCTGTGGCTAGTAGAATATCATCCACGTACTGCAACAGGGTTAGGGTGGGGTGTGTTTTATGGAACTCACCCAGGTCTTCATGTAAGGCTTCATCGAAGATGGTGGGAGAGTTTTTAAATCCTTGGGGAAGCTGGCTCCAGGTGAGTTGCCCACTGATTCCTCTTTCTGGGTCCAGTCACTCGAAAGCGAAAATGTCCTGATTCCATGGGGCCAACGGTAAGCTGAAAAAGGCATCTTTTAAATCTAATACCATGTACCAAACCTTGTCCGGGGCCAGGGCAGTGAGGAGGGTATAGGGATTAGGGACCATGGGGTGTATGTCCATCACTCAGTGGTTTACTTCCCGTAAGTCCTGAACAGGCCCGTAGTCATTTGAATTTGGCTTTTTCACTGGCAGCAGGGATGTATTCTAGGCAGACTGACAAGGCTGCAATATTCCCTCATCCAGCAGCCGCCGTATGTGGGGGGTTATCCCATTTCGTGCTGCCACAGGGATTGGATACTGCCGGACCTGGGCTGGGTCTGCTCCAGGCTTTAGTTCCACAAACACTGCTGGCCTGTGTTTAGCCAACCCTATTCCTCCAGTTTCTTCCCAGCCTATGGGAATTTCCCGAAGCCAGTCCTGAATGTCCAATTCCATCTCCGGGTCGTGGGCCTGACACAGCCTGTATTCATCTTCTAATTTTATAGTTAGAATCTGCAGGGGGCGCCCAACTGAATCTGTTACTGTCACCCTGTTGGACCGAAAGCTGAGATTTGCTTCCACTTTGATCAACAGATCTCTCCCAAACAAAGGGTACAGGCAATCAGGAAGAACTAAGAACTCATGGGCGACCATACCAGTGCTTAAATTCATGGTTCTCTTAGTGGTCCAGTGTGCCGGTCTTATCTCGTTAGCTCCTTGAACCCATGAGATTTTGTCTGAGAGAGGGCCTTGTGGTTTTAATTGCTCCACTCCTGAATCCATATGAAAAGTCATGGGTTTCCCCCCTACCTCCAAGGTTACCCGGGGCTCAGGGGGTACTCTGAGCCCTAACCTCCCTATTCAGTTACAAGTACAGTCACTTTGTTCTCAGGTTGGGGAGGGCGCTTAGGGCAGTTCTTTATGTAGTGCCCTTCCTCCTTGCAGTAAAAGCACTGATTTCTCCCTATCTTGGGGCGATCTGGCTGGGGGTCCCCCGGTTTGTTGCCTGACTCAGAAGCCAATTTTTTTAGCTGCTTCTGTTTTTCCTTGGGGTCGTGGGTGGTGGCAGCCAGGAGGATTCTGGCCAGTTCCCCGGTCTGCCATTCACTACATCTATCCTGGCATTCTTCCAGACTCTCCCTATTGTTATAGGCCTTCTCAGCCACCTCGAGCAGATCCTGTAAACTTTTCTCTCCTAATCTTTCTACTTTCTGCAGCTTTCTTTTGATATCTGGTGCTGCCTGATTAACGAACGCCATGATCACAGCTGCTTTGGTTTCTGGTGCCTCTGGATTCATTGGGGTGTATTGATGGAAGGCTTCCGTAATATGCTCTAAAAACGCAGCTGGACTCTCATTCCTGTCCTGTCTTATGTTATATACCTTAACCAAATTAGTGGGCTTATGAGCAGCTGCCCGGAGACCTGCCATCAGAGCCCGGTGGTAGACCCGAAGTTACTCCTTACTTTCTGCCATGTTAAAATCCCATTCAGGTCGGGAAAGGGGAAAAGTCTCATTGATAAGATCCAGATTGGTGGTGGGTTGTCCATCAACTCCCAGAACCAGCTTCCGGGCCTCTGTCTAGATTCTTTCTTTTTCTTCAGTGGTGAATAATACCTGTAGAAGCATCTGGCAATCATCCCAGGTAGGCTGGTGGGTAAAGAGAATGCTTTCCAGCAAGTTAATCAGCCCTCTAGGATTCTCATAGAAAGTAGCAGTTTGCATTTTCCAGTTGTATAAATCACTAGTGGAAAATGGCCAATAATGCATGGGTTAGTTCCCGGCCTCATCTGGGGGCCCAGCCACTCTCAGTGGCAAAATTACCATGAAGTCAGCTGGACCCATTCCAGAACCACTTGCCCTGGTGACTCGCCCTCGAGTCCCCGTGGCTGGTCCATCCATTCCTTGCCTCCCCTCCCCAGCCGCTCCTGGCTCCGCCTCCGCAGCAGCGGCGGTGGCTGCTTGGGGCACAGGCGGGACTGAAGGCCTAGGGGGAGCTGACTGGTATGGGGGGGGGGCATCATCTCTTCCAAGTCAGAATCAGGGAGAACAGGGTAAAAGGGGTTCTTTGGGGGCTTAAGGAAGGGATTCTGCTTCTCGCGAGGCTGTGACGACACACTCTCCGGCGGTTTCGAAGCTTCCACCCCCTTCCCCTGCATCGTGAGCACTCTCAATGCCTTTAACAGGGTAGGAAGATAGGGTTTTACCCAAGGGGGAGGGGATTCCACTATATCTTGCCAGATCAATATATAAGGTAGTTGGTCTGGGTGGCCCTGGGAGCCTCTTTGGAGGATGACATTCTTGACCTGCAAAAGAACACTCATTAGAAAAGTTCCTTCTCATGGCCAGCCCACATTAAAGGCGGGCCACTCAGTGGCACACAGATCCCGCAACTTCTTGTGAATTTTGACACTCAAATTGTGAGCTCTTTTCTTTAGTTCTGAAAAGTTTTCAGTCATGAGAGTTAACGGCGTTATTTGAGTCTGTCTCATCTCACTCATCAGTACTGTCGCCCCAACAAACACAACCGACAAAACAAAAGGGAAAACGGCAAGAGACACGACAGGAGACAGACAGTAGCAACTGCAAATCTGAAAGTACGATAGGGGAGAGACAGGCCATCTACGAGTCTGACCTTCCCCACAGATGAAGACCTCGTCTTCCGGATAGGGACGTGAGACATCTCCCACGAGCCCCAGCCGGCGGCTTTCCAGCGCATCTGCCTAGCCTGATGCCAACCTCAGAACAAAGTGTGGAGCTCCACCTGAGACACAGAACACAGATGCGCTAACCTGGGAGCGACTTACCGAATGCCGGCCTGAAAACCCTCCGGACTGGGGTCTCGGGGTCTCTGGGATCCTGGGAGAGCCCCCAAATGTAGTGGCCGAAAGTGCAATCTGAGAGACCACCAAGAGCCAATTCCAATGAAAGTTCAAGAGGGTCTTTATTTATAAGCTCGAGCCTGGACCTCTGTCAACAACCGACACAGCGGAGTACATACAGAGGCCCTGATTTCTTTAAGCAGATGCCTTTTATGCTTTTACACAAAGGGAGGAGGAGTTTGGGGGGCTTTCCAATGTTGTTACCATTTAATTGGGTAGTTCCTCTGGTGGTCAGCTTAATTGTGGAGGATTGGCTAGCCTGACTCGGGCTGACCTTGGTCCACTAGCTGGGGAAGTTGCAGAGACATCTGGAAACTTAGGTGATTACCCTCTGGCACCCGATTGGTTGTTGCTAAGGGGAAAGTGAAATAAGGGAAGAATAACTGGAGCTTTGCAGTTTTTCCCATATCTGGAACTTTAAACAGTTACAGGTTATGTTTTAAGACAGAAAACTAAAAATGACTGTGCTATTGTCCACAAGCCGATTACATATTTATTGGGTTATAGCATGCTTTTAACCCAAGTTTATGGTATACTCTATTACGGTCCTCTCACAGGGACCCCCTAAATCTCTTTTGTGTGGCTGGCCCCCCATAAAAATCCCAATATTCTCCTGCAGAGATAGAATGGGCTACATCTCAGGGATACATTTTTGAGCCTGCAGGATGGCTGCAATCAGAGGATGACAAACTTCATCTGCCAATCTCCTGCCAATGGAATGTTCTAAAAACCCTCTATCAGAATTTCACCTTGGAAAAGCTAAGACATTCCAACTAATCTGAAAGCTGTTTTCAGTAAAATTACTGAAATAGACTTGTGGATCCATCACACTAGAGTGAAAGCATGGAGTCCAGGAGAAGTTGCCTTAGCTGACCCATAAAAGCATACAGGACCAAACAAAAGATCATAAAAGATAACCGCCACTACTTACTACCTCTGGATTTCCTCCTATTGGTTCTACCTATACTTGATGACTTTGTTTTCATCTTGATTTGTACTGTTAGATGTCTCTGCCAAGAACCCCTTAATCCTGAGCATCCATGGGATTGTTTTCTTCCCTTAGAAGGCTTCATCACAGAAACAAGCAAAATGCCTACTCTATCTTGCTCCTGATTTTTAGTATCATTAGACCTAGTTTCTTATAAGCACCCTTTCTCACCCTCCAGTACATGACTCAACAGAGTAATTATTCGAATGTTGGATATACTCATAGCAGAATGTGGAGGAACATGTGCATTATTAATTGAAACTTGTTTCCATATTAACATGTCCACCCGAGTAAAAGAGACTTTACAGGTTATAAGGCAATGATAAAGTCATTGACTCTTTACAAGACAGGCAGTTTCAGGACACAGTTGGTTACAATCTTTTTTATCCTCTCTAGGGATTTCCAGTATATGGACATGGGCCATCAAACTCCAAATGGTGATGCAGATGGAACATGGTATGGAAGCTGCTTTCTACCAAGGACCTTTAGATTGCACTCTGGAGGATCCCCTACTACCGTCCCCATACGATGCCCATGATCAGCAGGAAGTAACCAGACTGGTCATCGTCCTACTCTCTAATGGCAGTTAGGAATGAGACAGGAAATAGCTAGAAAAAGGTTATGTAGAGAGACAGGTGGGTCCTCTGATAACAATGTAGTGAACTCCCCACAAGCCTCTCAGGCTCAACATTGGTAAACAAGCTCCCTGCGAGCCTCTCAAGCTAGAGTTAGGTACTCA
Source organism: Carlito syrichta (assembly GCF_000164805.1). Taxonomy (NCBI): domain Eukaryota; kingdom Metazoa; phylum Chordata; class Mammalia; order Primates; family Tarsiidae; genus Carlito; species Carlito syrichta. The sequence continues at coordinate 1,263 of NW_007261583.1, read as the reverse complement.
CTGCTAGGATCAAAAAACAACCAATCAGTTCACCATTAGGACCCTACCTTAACACTGACCAATCAGAACAGCTACAGCTCACAGCTAGTGCTACCCATTCCGCTTGGACTTATTACTATATAAGCACCAGGTGTGTGGTCCCAGATGGGCAACCCCTTCAGGTCTCCTCCCACCGCAGGAGTTTCTCTGTCACCTCAATAAATCCTGCTTTCTCATTTTCCGACTGTATGTGTCCCTCATTCTTCCTGGGCGTGAGACAAGAACCTTGACCATGAAGAGCTGCAACCTGAAGAGCTGCAGAAGATCATTGGAGCCAACTGAATGAGGAGAGCTGCCAGAAGAAAACGAAACTCCAAAGTTGAGACACCTCAGGGGCTAGACTTGCCAGCCCACCAAACCAGCAACGCTTTCAGGGTTTGGCTTGCCAACCCATTAAAGCTGATGCTTCCGGGGCTTCACTGGCTGACCCATTGAGCTGACATTATCACAACCCAGGCTGACCTGAAAAATCTCCATCAAAAGTTACTGAAATCACCAGGCTCGGTGGCTCAGCCTGTAATCCCGCGCCTTTGGGAGGCTGAAGTGAGTGAATTGCCTGAACCCGTGGGTTCGAGACCCACCTGGGTAGCAAGACCTCATCTCTACAATAAATCAAAAAATCAGCCGGGTGTGGTAGCACGTGCCTGTAATTCTGGCTACTCAGAAGACTGAGGAGGAAGGAACGCTGGAGCCCAGCAGGTCGAGGCTGCGGTGGCCGGAAGCGGCCACTGCACTCCAGTCTGGGCGACAGAGTGAGACTCCAACTCAAAAAAAAAAAAAGTTACTGAAATCAACCTGTTGTCCAATCAAAGCTGTAGTTATGGTTTATAGAAATAGGGAGTCAGTTTGTGTATGGGGGTGGATGAGCTGCAATTGTTTGAATATCATTTATCTTGAAGTGAGTGCTTGTTTCTTGTTTACCTGCTAGAGGAAAGGAAAATCCTTATGGCAGTTAGAATGTAGTTCATTCTTTAAGTATAAGTGTGCATGACTTCACAGTGTTCTGGCATGACCTTAGGTCCTGTTTATTATAATTTGGTACCACATTACCACAAATAGGCCATTCTGTGTCTTATGCTCTCTATGTTAACATTAATGCCGGTTAGTGATTGTATCAAAGCCACAAGATGGAGAGGGTAAAATGAAGTGTGTCCAACCTCTTATCTTGCCATGCTAGTGTCTCAGTTTGTAAGATTTCTCTGGTGTGTGCCTGGCCAAGAGGGG
>NW_007261582.1:0-5536 GCF_000164805.1 Carlito syrichta | reverse complement strand
GAGCATGACAGGTGGAATCTACAGTGGCAGTGAGCAGGCCGCTGTGCTCCAGCCTGGGCTACAGATTGGAATTCTGACTCAAAATAATAATACTCACCACCACCACCACCACCACCCTTCCACCGAGAGTGAGTTGTCACCCTCAAGGATGGGAAAGGAAAAGGTATTTTGAGGCCTGTCATTCATGGAAGGATTTAAAGCTGGCTACCGGGCATGTCCATCCCGCACCTGCTGCCACGTGTTCCAGAAGGCCTGCCTCCACCCTCCACACTCCAGCTGCACAACAAAGACGTGTGTGAGCTCAGGAAACAGACGTCCCTGAGATAGGGCGTCCCTCAGGCACAGAGCGATCAAGGTGGTATGGCAATGAACCGGCCAGCCCAGGTTCCGGGCACCCTGTATTCCACCTTCGGGCAGTGGCAGGATCCCCTCCTCTCCCAATCACTCCATTGTCCCCTATCCATGTGAACCTTTTCCTGAGGAGCCGTGGACCCCCATCGTGACTCCTTGTGGGAGGCGTCTTTTTTGTCACAGGTGTTTCCTTCAGCTGGACTGGGCTGCATCACCACAATTGTGGCTCCCAGGACCTCAACCTGCAGGTCTAAGGCAGTCCTCCAGCCTTGGATCCTGAGCAACTGGAACTTCGTTGGCTACCAAGCCTGACTCGTTTTTGGGACCTCACACCGAGACGAGGTCTGGTCACATCACCCAGGCTGGTCTCCAACACCTGGGTTCAGGCAGCCTCCTGCCTCAGCTTCCTAGGGTGCAGGGCTGAATGCAATGACCCACAGTGTCCAGCCTGGACTCTCATGTTCTGTCAGTTGGGGCAATGCAAAGGAATGCCACAGGATGGAAGCCCCCACATCCCATGTAGCCAGGACTGCAGGTGCCACCATGCATGACTCCAGTGTTTGCAATATGGGGAGCGACGAGATTTTTCTACATGGTCCAGGCTGATCTCAAACTCCCAGGCTCCAACAGTCCCCCCGACTAGGTTTTCCAAAGCCACAGCTCAATTATCTGTCAATCCACAGTCTTCAGGAACTATAGGCTTAAGACTGGAGCCTCCTTCCCAAATGATCTCTATCTGTTCATGATGATCCCAACTCCGTCCACAAATGGATGCTCTTTTTTTCCCCGTTTTTTTTCCTTTTTTTCTTTGAGTTGGAGTCTCAATTGTCGCCCAAGGTGGAGGGCAGTAGCTCTCTCCCAGCCACCACAGCCTCGGCCCTCCAGGTTCTGATGAGCCTTTCCCCGACTTTCCAAGGAGCTGGAGCGATAGTGTGCACCTCCAAGCCTGGCTCAATTGGGATGGAGGGTAAAGACGAGGTCTCACCAAGGGGCCATGGAGGGTGACAATGTGCAGACTAGGGCTGGCCACTGGTCATGGCCTCCCAAAGCACTGGGATGAGGAGGCTGAATCCCTAAGCCTGACCACGATCCTTCATCAAAAATGAACCAGAAGGCCTGGCGTGGCAGCCCATGCCTGGTTGCCCAGAGCTCTGTGAGTCCGAGATGGGAGGATGACTGGACATCATGAGCCCAAGGCCAGTCCGGGCTATGCATGGAGACCCTGTCTCTGCACCCACGCAAACAGGGCGATGGGGGCAAAGAGATGTCTCCAGGTGAGGGATGTGTCCCTGGCCTTTCTTGGCAGAAGGTCCTTGTTGCTGTGTCAGAGCATCGGCCTCCCTGGGGCACATAACACACCTAGGAGAGGAGAACTGGTAGGAAATGGCCAGGGAGCCTCAGGAAATACCACACCAAAGCGGGGGTAGACATTGGGACGTTTGGAGCTGGAAGGGGCTGAGCTCGGGGGAACCTTCAATGTGGGGAGGGCAGGGACGAAGGACTGAGGGCAGAAGGTTTGCAGGAGAATGGATTTCTTTCTTTCATTGTTTTTTTGTGTGTGTTGGAGTCTCACTCAGTCACCCAGATTGGAGTGTTGTGGCTGCTCCCAGTCACCACAGCCTCGAACTGCTGAGCACCGGCGATCCTTCCACCTTAGCCTTCCAAGTAGCGGAACTACAGGTGCATGCTCCCACACTTGGCTAATTCTTTTGATTTATTGTAGAGATGAGGTTTTGCCAACTTGCCACGGCAGGTCTCGAACATGCGGGCTCAGACATTTCACTCACCTTGACCTCCCAATGCATGGGATTACAGGCTGAGCCACTGAGTCTGGCCTCTTTCTTTCTTTCTTTCTTTCTTTCTTTCTTTCTTTCTTTCTTTCTTTCTTTCTTTCTTTCTTTCTTTCTTTCCTTCTTCCTTCCTTCCGTCCTTCCTTCCTTCCTTCCTTCTTTCCTTCCTTCCTTTCTTTCTTTATTTCTTCCTTTCTTTCTGTCTTTTCTTTCCTTACAAGGTTGCCCAGGTTGCTCTCAAACAGCTCAAATTGGGCCATCCTCTTGGCCTGTGCCTTCCAAATTGCTGCAATCACAGCTTTCCATTTGGTCGATATCCTTGTCTTCCTGCCTGGTCTTAAACTCTGGGCCTGAGGCGATCCTCCCACTGAGGACTGCCTTCACCCAAGGTTTTCTGGGTTTTTCTTGGGGTCGAGGTGGGGACTTCCTATGGTATCCAGCCTGGTCTTGAGCTCCCAGACTCCAGCCATCTTCCCATCTCAGCCTACCCGAGTTCCAATGACAAAGGTATGAGTTGCCCAGCCATCCCTGCTATCCAAAGTTTTGAGTCACATGATTCCTTTCCCCAATGCCCCTGGGAGGATCAAGTGGGTCCACACTGGGCACGAGGTGGGCAGAGGTGTGGGTGACCTGGCAGAGACACGGCACTGCCCCAGGCACTGTCCCAGTGGAGGGCTCTGTGTGTGACTCCTGCCACCCACTCTGGAGTCATGGGTCATCAAAAGGAAGGGGTGCTAATTGTGGCACCCTGAGAAGGGTGTTGAATCTGGGCGCAGGGGCTCACACTTCTTATCACGAGGCTCTGGGAGGGCAAGGTGAGAGGATGGCCTGAGCCCCCAGGTTTGACACCAGCCCAGGCACCTTGGTGAGACCATGTCTCTACAAGAAGCCAAAAAAAGAGCCAAACGTGGTGGTGTACATCTGTCCTCCCAGCACTCGTGAGACCATGGCATGAGCATCACTGGAGACCAGTCAGTGGTGGTCACTGTGGTCAACAGTGGGAATCTGCACTCCGGCCTGGGCGACAGAGTGGGACTCTGACTCAGAATATTAACACCAACCAACACCACCACCACCACACTCCCAGGCCAGGCTTAGGGGCTCAGGGACTCAGCCTGGCATCCCTGCCCTTTGGAGCCCCAGGCGACTGGACAGCCTGAGCCTGTGGGTTCAATAACAGCCCAGGACATGGGGCAAGACATCATCTCGGGCATAAAAAATAAATGCAAACATTAACTGGACCTGGTGGTGCAGGCCTGTGGTTCCAGTCACTCAGGGGTCCAAGGTGGGAGCATCGCCTGAGCCTGGCAAGTGAATTTCACAGTGGCCATGAGGATGACCCTGAATTCCAGCCTGGGAGACAGAACGGGATTTGGACTCCAAATAATAATAATCACCACCACAACCACCACCAGCACCCCTTCTATTCAGCATGAGGAGTCACCCTCAGGGATGGGAGAGGAAAAGGCACTTTCCTGGTCATCAGTCATAGGAGGTTTCGAGGTGGCCACTGGACATGTCCATCCCATGCCTTTGGCCACATGCCCCAGAAGGCCTGTCTCCACTCTCCACACTTGTATCCCACATCAAAGATGTGTGTGAGCTCAAAGAACAGATTGCCCCAAGCTCGGGTGGCTGTCAGGAACAGAGCGATTAAGGCAGTCCAGCAACACCAAGGCCAGCCCAGTTTCCAGTCATTCTGTCTACCACCTTTGGGTGGGGGAACAGTCCCTTCCTGTCCTGATCACTCCATTGTCCCTCACCCATGTGGATCTTTCCCTGGGGAGACATGGACACCTGTTTTGATGCAGGTGAGAGGCATCTTATTTTTCGCTGGACTCCATTGGTAGGGCTGGGGCACAGCGGCATCATCGTAGCTCCTGGAACCTCCACCTGCTGGACACAGGTAGTCCTACATTGGCCCCTGAGCTGCTGGGACTCCGGCGGTCGCCACACCTGACTAGATTTTGGAGACACTCACAGAGATGATGTCTGGCCACCTTCCCAGGCTGGTCTCTGAGACCTGGGATCAGGCAGCCTCCCAGTTCAACCTCCAAGGCATGGAACTGATGGACGTGAGTCCCGGTATCTGGCCTGACTTGCAGGTTCTGTTGGCAGGGGCATCAAAAAGGAACACCCTAGAACTGAGGCCACTGCATCACGTGTAGTCAGGACCACAGTTGTCACCATGGCTGAGTCCAGTGTTTGCATTCCAGGGAATGATGTGTTCTCGTTATGTGGCCCAGACTGGGCTAGAACTCCTGGGGTCCAGAGTTCACCCAAGTCAGACTCCCAAAGCCACAGCCCGATTGTCTGCCGATCCACCATCTTTCTGGAACTTTAGGCCCAAGGCTGGTCCTCTTTCCAAATGATTTCTGTCTGTTCACGATAATCCCAACTCCATACACAAATGGATGCTCTCTTTTTTCCTTTTTTCCTTTTTTTCTTTGAGTCGGAGTCTCACTCAGTCACCCAGGCTGGTGGATGGTGGCTTGCTCCCAGTAACCACAGCATTGTCCCACCACACTCTAGCTACCCTTTCCCTGGCCTTCCAAGAAGCCACAACAACAGATTTGCGCCATCACCCCCAGGTCATTTGGGACGGAGGGTAGAGACAAGATCTGGTTGAGGTGCCCAGGCATGTCTTGACCCCTGAGTTTGGGCCAGTTGCTGGCCTCGGCCTCCCAAACTGCAGTGATTATGAGGCTGAACCCCTGAGCCCGGCCTCAATTCTTCATCAAAAAAGAACCAGATGGCCTGGTGTGATGGCTCACACCTGGAATCCCAGCACTCTGGGTGGCCAAGGTGGGAGTATGACTAGAGCCCAGGGACCCAAGGCCAGACCGGCCAATGCAGGGAGACCCTATTTCCGCATCCATCCAAACAGGAGGTCTGGGGCCGATGTACCCATCATCCTGGCCATTCTGTTGGCTGAGGTGAGAGGGATGCTGGAGCCCACAATTTTGAGGTTGGCTGTGAACGATGGTCATGTCCCTGGGCCCAAATCTGGGTCACAAAACCACACCCTGTATCCAATAACATCAGAATCATACACAGATTCTCATGTGTGCATGGTGTGTTCACAGGGCAACCGGCTTCAGAGCCAAAAAAATAGGATTCAGGGGGCAGAATTTTCCCTGGGTGAGAATTGTGTCCCTGGCCTTTCTTGATGGAAAGTCCTTGTTGCAGAGTCTGAAGTTTGGCCTGCCTGAGGAACATTTGTTGACTCGAAGAGGAGAGCTGGCAAGAACCCTGCCAGGAGACTCAGGAGCTCCCACACCAAAGTGGGACAGCCACTGGGGGGTTGGGGCTGGAAGGTGCCAAACTTGGGGGCCCTCACGTGTAAGGGGGCAGGGGGGAAATACTGAGGGTGGAAGGTTTGCAATAGAATGGGT
>NW_007261581.1:573-9470 GCF_000164805.1 Carlito syrichta | reverse complement strand
CTCACCAGGGGACATTACTTCCCCCCAATCCCATTATTCCTGGCTCCAAAGCCAGTCGCCCTATGAACACATAACGCACAGTTGAGAATCTGTGTATGATTCTGATGTTTTTGGAGATAGGTTCTGGCTATGTGGCCCACGCTGGGGCCCGAGAGATGACTGTCGTTAACCGCCAGTATTGAAATCACGGGCTCTGGTAATCCTCCTGCCTCACCCTCCTGAGTAGGTGGGACTATGGGCATCTTGACCCCAGACCCCGTGTTTGAATGGATGTGGAAATGAGGTCTCCCTGCATGGCCCAGGCTGGACTTGGGATCCTGGGCTCCAGCCATCCTCCCACCTCAGCCACCCAGATTGCTGGAATACCATGTGTGGGTCGCCATGCAAGGCCTTCAGTTTCGTTTTTGATGATGGATTGAGGGCGGGCACCTCAGTGAGACCTCGCCTATACCCTCTTTCCCAAATGAGCAGGAGGTGGTGGTGCATGCCTGTCGTTCTGGCTCCTCAGAAGGCCAGGTAAAGGCTAGCCTGGACCCAGAAGCCTGAGGCTGTTGTGGCCGGGAGAAAGCCACCACCCTCCATCCTGGTCAAAGAAGTGAGACTCCTACTAAGAGAAAAAAAGGAAAAAAGGAAAAAAAAGAAAGTATCCACTTGTGTATGGAATTGGGATCATCGTGAAGAGAGATCATTTGGGGAGGAGGACCCAGCCTTGGGTCTAGTGTTCCCGAAAGATGGTGAATCAGCAGACAATCGGGCTGTGCCTTGGGAGGCAAAGGAGGGGTACTGCTGGAGCCTGAGAGTTTGAGACCAGCCTGGGTCATGTAGTGAGACCTCATTGCTCTCTGGACTGCAAACACTGGAGTCATTGTTGGTGGCGCCCGCAGTCCCGGCTACACGGGATGCGGTGACCTCTCCTGGGGTGTTCCTTTGCATCACCCGTGCTGAAAGAAGGTGTGAGTCCAGGTCGGACACTGTGGCTCACAGTGGTCAGCCCTATGCCCTGAGGCAGGAGGCTGCCTGATCCCTGAGGTTTGAGAGCAGTCCAGGCGACATTGCCAGACCTCATCTCAGTGAGAGGTCCCCATAATCGAGTCAGGCATGGTGGACCCCAGAGTCCCAGCTGCTCAGGTCGAGGTGTTAAGACCGCCTGTGGTCCAAAGCTCGAGGACCCGGGAGCAATGATCATGCCACAGTGCCCCAGCCCAGCCAATGGAGACTCCAGCAACAAAGCGCATCACGATGGCTGTCCACAGCTCCCCAGGGAATGGTCCACTTGGGTGGGGGACGATAGAGTGATCAGGAGAGGGAGGGGTCCGAGGGGCCCTCTCCCTGCCAGAAGGTGGCACACAGGGTAGCCGCAACTTGGGCTGGCCAAGGCATTGCTGGATCACCTTGATCACTCTGTGACTGACAGACACATTCCATCTGGACTCTCTGTTCCATGAACTCACACATTTCCTTACTGTGGGGCACGAGTGTGGAGAGTGAAGGCAGGCCTACTGGGGCACGTGACTGAAGGCAGGGGACAAACGTGCCCCACAGCCACCTTTGAAACTTCCAGCAAATAACAGGCCTGAAAGTGCCTTTTCCTCTCCCCTCCCTGAGGGTGACTCCTCGTGCTGGGTCGCAGGGGTGGTGGTGGTAGTGGTGGTGGTGATTATTATTATTTGGAGTCAGAATCCCACTCTCTCGCACAAGCCGGAGTGCAGGGGCATGCCCAAGGCCACCACAGACTCCACCTGCTGGGCTCAGGATATCCTCCCGCCTCGGAACCCCGAGTGACTGTAAACACATGCTTGTGCCCCCAGACCCAGTTAATCTTTGGATTACTTTTTATGACTGAGATGAGATCTCGGCTCAGGTCCCAGGCTGGTGTCCAACCCAAAGGGTCAGGTCGCCCACTCACCTTTGCCTCTGAAGGGCCACGATGTTAGGCAGAGCCCCAAAGCCTGGACTGTGTTCATGGTGGTGATGGTGGTTGATATTATTATTCTTAGTCAGAGTCCCATTTTGTCTCACAGGTCAAAGTGCAGGGGCCTGCTCTTGGCCACTACAGCCCACATTGGCTGAACTCCTGCAATCCTCTCACCATGGCCTCCCAAAAGACCAGAAAGACAGGCGTGTGCCACCATGCACAATTCAGGTTTTTGGCTTCTTATAGAGAGGAAGTCACATCAAGCTGCCCAGGCTGGTATCCCACTTGGGGGCTTAGACCTTCCTCACAGCTTGGCCACCCAAAGCACCGGGATGACAGGCATGAGACCCCACACATGGCCTCCACACCCCTCACAGGAACCCACCACAAGTCCTGCTCCCTTCCAATGACCCAGGTTCCCGGAAATGGCGGCTGGAGTCGCCTGGCAAGCCCTCCCATGGGGAGTGCTCATCACAGGGGCATGTCTCCACTGGGGTGTACACCCTTCCACCCACCTCGTTCCCCAGGGCTGGCCCACTCATCTCTCCCAGGGGCCATCTCAGGGGAAGAGAGGGCATAACTCAAATCAATGGGGAGACAGGGACAGTGGGGAAAATCATGCCTGTCAGCTTGGCACTCGGGGAGGATGATACGGGGAGGATGGCCAGATGCCAGGTGCTTGAGACCAGGCTGGACACCATAGAAAGCCTCAACCTCGACCCCAAGCAAAACCCAGAAAACCTTGGGTGAGGGCAGACGTCAGTGGGAAGAACCTCCAACAGAGAGTTCAAGACCAGGCAGGAAGACCAGGATGTTGACCAAATGGAAAGCCTGTGATGGCAGCAGTTTGGGGAGCCCAGACCGAGAGAATGGCCCAAGTTGGGAGTTCTGAGAGCAGCCTGGGCAACCTAGTGAGGAAAGAAAAGAAAAGAAAAAAGAAAGAAAGAAAGAAAGAAAGAAAGAAAGAAAGAAAGGCCGTGCTTCGTGGTTCAGCCTGTAATCCCGCACCTTTGGGAGGCTGAGGTGAGTGAATTGCCTGAGCCCATGGGTTAGAGACCCGTCTGGGCAGCGAAACCACATCTCTACAATAATCAAAAAATCAGCTGGTCCTGGTAGCACATGCATGTAATTCCGGCTACTCAGAAGGCTGAGGCAGAAGGATCTCCGGTGCCCAGCAGGTTGAGGCTGCAGTGACTGGGAGTGGCCACTGCACTCCAGTCTGAGTGACAGAGTGAGACTCCAACTCAAAAAAAAAAAAAGAAAGAAAGAAAGAAGGAAGGAAGGAAGGAAAGAAAGAAAGAAAGAAAGAAAGAAATCCATTCTCCTGCAAACCTTCTGCCCTCAGTCCTTTCTCCCTTGCCCCCCACACATGTGAGGGTTCCCAAAGCTCTGCACCTTTCAGTCCCTACCCGCCTCAATGGCTGCTCCTGCTTGGTGTGAGATTTCCCAAGGCTCACTGGCATGGTTCCTGCTGGTTCTTCTCTCCGAGGTGAGAAATGTGCCCAAGGCAGGCCAACCCTCCAACTTGGCAACAAGGACCTTCTGCCAAGAAAGGTCACATCCCTAACCCAGGAACATTTCTTCCCCACCAATCCCATTTTTCCTGCATCTAAAGCCAGTCGCCCTGTGAACTAACCATAACGACAAGGAAAGGGATGGAGTGGAATGGAATTGAGAGAAATGGAAAGGAATGGAGTGAAATGGAATGGAAAAAAGTGGAATGGGAATGGAGAGGAATGGAGTAGGAATGTAGAGGAATGGAATGGAGTGGAGTAGTATGGATTGGAATGGACTGGTATGGAATGGAGAGAAATGGAAAGAAATGGAAAGGAAACTAATGGAGAGAAATGGGATGAAAAGTTGAGGAATGAAAGGGATTGGAATGAAATCAAAGGGAATGGAATAGTGAGGAATGTAATGGGGAGGAATGGATTGGAAATAATGGAATGAAGTGTAATGGAGAGAAATGGAGAAGAATGGAATGGAGACGATTGGAATGCAATGGAATGGAGAGGAATAGATTGTACTTCAATGGAATGGAATGAAGAGGAATGGAATACAATTAAATGAATGGAATGCAATAGAATGAAAATGAAAGGAATGGAATGTAGAGGAATGGAATGGAATGTAAAAGAATGGATTGGAATCGTAAGGAAAGGAGAGGAATTAAATGGAGTGGAAAGGAATGGAGAGGAATGGATTGGAATGGAATGGAGAGGAATGGAAAGGAGAGGTATAGAATGGAATGGAATGGAAAGGAATGGAGGGGAATGGAATGAAGAGGAATGGAATGGAATGGAATGGATTGGAATATAATGGAATGAAATGGCATTGAATGGAGAGAAATGGAATGGAATAGAGAAAAATGGAATTGAATGGTGAGGAATGGAATTGAATGGAATGCAGAGGATGGAATAAAGACGACTGGAATGCAATGGAGTGGAGAGGAATGTATTATACTTGAATGTAAAGGAATGGAATGGATAGGGAAGGAATGGAACTGAATGGAGAGGAATGGAAAGGAATGGAACTGAATAGAATGTAAAGAAGAATAATGGAATGGATTAGGAGGATTGTAATGGACTGCAGAGGAAGGGTATGAAATGGAATGGATAGGAATAGAATGGAGATGATTGGAAATCAATGTAATGGAGAAGAATGGATTATACTTGAATGAAATTGTATGAATGGATTCGAATGAAATGGAATGGAATGGAGAAGATTGGAATGGAATGGAATGGAAAATGGAATGGAATGGAATGGAATGGAAAAGAGGGAAATTGAGAGGAAAGGAATGGAGTGGAATGGATTGAAATGGAGTTGAATAGAGAGGAATGGAATGGAGTGGAATGAAATGTAATGGTGAGTTAAGGAATAGAATGGAATGGAAAGGAATGGAATGGAATGGAGAAAATGTAATGGGATGGAGAGGAGTAGAATGGCATGGATTGAGAGCAATGGAATGTGGAGGCGTTGATGGAAAAAATAAATGGAGAGGAATGGAATGTAATGAAGAGGAATGGAATTTAATGGAGAGGAATGGAATCGAATAGAATTGAATCTAATCGAATGGAGTAAAATGGAATGGACTGGAGAGGATTGGAATGGATAGGAATGGAAAGGAGCGGAATGGAAAGTAGAGGGATAGAATGGAATGGAATGGAATGGATTGGAATGGAATGCAGTGTTATGGAATGGAGAGGAATGGAATTTAGGGGAAGGGAATGGAATGGGGTGGAATGGAGAGGAATGGAATCGAGTGGATTGAAGACCAATGGTATGGATTTGAATGGAATGGAATGGGGTGGATAAGCATGGATTGGAATGGAATGCAATAGAATGGAATGGAGACGATTTGAATGGAATGGAAAGGAGAGGAATGGAATAGAATGGAATGGAATGCAATGATATAGAGCGGAATGGATGGAGTGGAATGGAACGGAAAGGAGAGGACTGGAGTGGAATGGATTGGAATTGAATCGAATGGAAAGGATGAGAAAGGAATGGAATGGAGAGGATTGGAAAGGAGAGAAAGGTAATAGGAATGGAATGGAATGTTATAGAAAGGAATGTAAAGGAAATGAATTGAATGGTGAGGAAAGGAATAGAGTAAAATGGAATGGAATGGAAAGGAATGGAAGGGAGAGGAATGGAATGAAATGGAGATGGTTGGAATGAAATGGAGTGGAATGGAATGAAATGGTGTGGAATGCAGTAGAATGGAGAGGCATGGAGTGGAATGAGGAATGGAAAGGAATGTAATGGAGTGGATTGGAATGGAATGGAATAGAGTTTAATTGAAGGAAATGGAGAGGAATGAAATGGAATGCAATGGATTCGAGAGGAGTGGAATGGAAGGAAATGGAATGGCATGGAATGGAATGGAAGGGAATGGAAAGGAATGGAGAGGAATGGAATAGAGAGCAATGGAATGAAATGGAATGGAGATGATTGCAATGGAGAGGAACAGAATAGAGAGGAATGGAAAGGAATGGAGAGGAATGGAAGGGTGTGGAAAGGAAGGGAGAGGAATGGAATGCAATGGAGAGGAAGGAAATTGAGAGGAATCTAGTGGAATGTCATGGAGAGGAATGGAATTCAGTGGAGCAGTACGAAATGGAATGGAATTGGATGGAATGGAGGAATGGAAAGAATTGGAAGGGAAACTAAAGGAGAGAAATGGAATGAAATGGTGAGGAATGAAATGGATTGGAATGGAATCTAAAGAAATGGTATAGGAAGGAACGGAATGGAATGGAGAGCAATGGAAAGGAATGGAATGGAATGGAGTGGATAGGAATGGAATGGAGAGGAATGGAAAGGAGACGATTGGAATGCAATGGAATGGAGAGGAAAGAATTATATTTGAATGGAATGGAATGGAATGGAATGGAGAAGAATGGAAAAGAATGAAATGGAATGGAATGAAACAGACTGAAATGGAAAAGAATGGAATGTATAGGAATGGAATGGAGACGTATGTATTGGAAAGGAAAGGAAAGGAGAGGAATGGAAAGGAGAAGAATGGAATGGAATGGAGTGGTATGGAATGGAATGGAATGGTATGGAATGGAAAGGAAGGGAATGGAGAAGAATGGAATGGAATGGAGAGGAATGGAATGGAAAGGAATGTAGAGGAATTGAATGGAATGGAATGGAGAGGAATGGAATGTGGAGGAATAGATGGAAAAGATGGAATGCAATGGCGAGAAATTTAATGGAGTGGATTGGAAAGGAATAGTATGGATTTGAATGGAATAGAATGGATGGAGTGGAATAGAGTGGAGTGTAATGTAATGCAAAGGAATGGAATGGAATGGAATTGTTGGAGACGAATGGAATGAAAACGAATGGAGAGTAATGGAATCGATTCGAATGAAATGAAAGCAAAGGAATGGAGAGGAATGGAGGTAGTGGAATTGACATGAATGGAGAGGACTGGAGTGGAATGGAATGGAATGGAATGGAAGGAAGAGGAATGGAATGCAATGGAATGGAAAGGATTGGAATGGATTGGAGGGTAATTGAATAGAATGGAATGGAGAGGAATGGAATGGAGAGGAATGGATGGAAAAGATGGAATGTAAAGAAATGAATTGAATTGGAGAGGAATGGAATGGATTCGAGAAGAAAGAAATGGTGAGGAATGAAATAAATTGGAAGGGAATCGAAGGGAATGGAATAGCGAGGAATGGAATGGAATGGAAAGGAAGGGAGAGGAATGGAATGGAGTGGAGTGGAGAAGAATGGTATGGATTGGAATGGAATGGAATGGAATAGAATGGAGTGGAATGAAATGCAATGGAAAGGAATAGAATTTAATTGAGTGGGGATGAATGGAATGGAAAGGAATGGAGAGGAATGCCATGGAATGGAATGGAATGCAATGAAGTGGAGAGGAATCGAATGGAGTGGAATCGAACTGAATGGAGAGGACTGGAGTGAAATGGAATGGAATGGAATCGAATGGAAAGGATGGGGAAGAATGGAATGGAATGGAATGGAGAGGATTGGAAAGGAGAGAATGGTAATAGAAAGAAATGGAATGGAATGCTTTAGAGAGGAATATAAAGGAGCGGAATTGAATGGTGAGGAAAGGAATGGAGTAGAATGGAGTGGAATGGAAAGGAAAGGAACCGAATGAGATGGAGAGGGTTGGAATGGAATGCAGTGGAATGGAATAGAATGGCATGGAATGCAGTAGAATGGAGAGATATCGAATGGAATGGAGAGGAATGGAATGGAATGGAGTGGAATGGAATGGAATAGAGATTAAATGAATGGAATGGAATGGATTCGAGAGGAATGGAATGGAAGGAAATGGAATGGCATGGAATGGAATGGAAGGGAATGGAAAGGAATGGAGAGGAATGGAGGGAGAGGAATGGAATAGAATGGCATGAAGAGGAATGGAATGGAGAGGAATGGAAAGGAATGGAGAGGAATGGAAAGGAATGAAATAGCATGGAATGGAATTGAGAGAAATGGAAAGGAATGGAGTGGAATGGAATGGAGAAAAATGTAATGGAATGGAGGGGAATGGAGTAGAATGGAATGTAGAGGAATGGAATGGAGTGGAGTAGTATGGATTGGAATGGAATGGAACGTAGAGGTATGGAATGGAATGGAATGGAAATTAATGGAGAGAAATTGAATGAAAAGGTGAGGAACGAAATGCATTGGAATGAAATCGAAGGGAATGGAATAACGAGGAATGGAATGGAATTGAATGGAGAGGAATGTAATGGAAAGGAATGGAATGAAGTGTAATGGAGAGAAATGGAACGGAGACGATTGGAATGCAATGGAATGGAGAGGAATAGATGGTGCTTGAATGGATTGGAATGGAGAGGAATGGAATGCAATTAAATGGAATGGAATGCAATAGAATGAAAATGAAAGGAATGAAATGGAGAGGAATGAAAGGGAATGTAGAAAAATGGAATGGAATCGAATGGAAAGGAGAGGAAATGAATGGAATGGAAAGGATTGGATTAGAATGGAATGGAGAGGAATAGAATGGAGAGGTATAGAATGGAATGGAATGGAAAGGAAGCGAATGGAGGGGAATGGAATGAAGAGGAATGGAATGGAATGGAATGGAATAGAATGGAATAGATGGGATTGTAATACAATGGAATGAAATGGCATTGAATGGAGAGAAATGGAATGGAATAGAGAAAAACGGAATTGAATGAAGAGGAATGGAATGGAGAGGATGGAAAAAACACGATTGTAATGGAATGGAGTGGAGAGGAATGCATTATACTTGAATGGAATGGATTGGAATGGATAGGAAAGGAATGTAACTGAATGGAGAGGAATGGAAAGGAATGGAATGGAATGGAATGGAATGGAATGGAATGGAATGCAATGATATAGAGGGGAATGGAGTGGAGTGGAATCGAATGGAATGGAGAGGACTGGAGTGGAATGGAACGAAAATAAAATGGAATGGAATGGAGAGGAATCTAAAGGAGAT
>NW_007261581.1:0-553 GCF_000164805.1 Carlito syrichta | reverse complement strand
TGGAATAGAGAAAAACGGAATTGAATGAAGAGGAATGGAATGGAATGGAATGGAGAGGATGGAAAAAACACGATTGTAATGGAATGGGGTGGAGAGGATTGCATTATACTTGAATGGAATGGATTGGAATGGATAGGAAAGGAATGTAACTGAATGGAGAGGAATGGAAAGGAATGGAACTGAATGGAATGTAAAGAAGAATAATGGAATAGATTGGGAGGATTGTAATGGAATGGAGAGGAAAGTTATGAAATGGAATGGAGACGATTGGAATGCAATGTAATGGAGAAGAATGGATTATACTTGAATGGAATGGAATGAATGGAATGGAAAAGACTTAAATGGAATGGAATGGCATGGAATGCAGAAGAGGGGAATTGAGAGAAATGGAATGCAGTGGAATGGATCGGAATGGAGTTGAATAGACAGGAATGAAACGGAGTGGAATTTAATGTAATGGAGAGGTATGGAATGGCATGGAATGGAAAGGAATGGAATGGAATGGAGAAAATATAATGGAATGGAGAGGAGTGGAATGGAATTGAATGGAGAG
>NW_007261580.1:0-6775 GCF_000164805.1 Carlito syrichta | reverse complement strand
TTAAGACTAGCCTGGACCTCATAGCAAAACTCTGCCTCTACCAAATAAAAAAATAAAATAGTAAGTAAAATAAAATAAAGTAAGATAATTATCCAGATTTAATGGTTCTTGCTTGGCATCCCAGTACTTTGGGAGGCCAAGGCGGGAGGATTGCTTGAGGTCAGGAGTTTGAGATTAGCCTGGGCCTCATAGCAAAACCCTGTCTGTACAAATAAAAAATAAAATAGTAAAGTAAAATAGTATAAAATAAAATAATCAGCCAGATTAGTGGTTTCTGCCTGTTATCCCAGCACTTTGAGCTTCCGAAGTGGGAGGATCACTTGAGACCTGGCGTTTGAGACTAGTCTGGGCCTCACAGCAAAACTCTGTCTCTACAAAATAAAGAAATAAGATAACAAAGTAATGTAGAATAGAATAGAATAGAATAGAAATTAGCCAGAATAATTGTCTCTGCTTGGCATCCTGGCACTTTGGGAGGCCAAGTAGGGAAGATTGATTGAGGCCAGGAGTTTGAGACTAGCCTGGGCCTCATAACAAAACCCTATCTCTAGAAAATAAAAAAAATAAAATAGTAAAGTAAAATAAAATGAAATGAAATAAATAAAATAAATGAATAATAAGCCAGATTAGTGGTTTCTGACTGTCTTCCCAGCACTTTGGGAGGCAGAGGCAGGAGGGTCACTTGAGGATTAGCCTGGACCTCATAGCAAAGCCCTGTCTCTTCAAAATAAAAAAATAAAATAGTAAACTAAACTAAACTAAACTAAAATAAAATTATTAGTCAGACTTAGTGGTTCCTGCCTTGCATGCCAGCCCTTTTAGAGACTGATGTGGGAGGATCGCATGAGGCCAGGAATTTGATACTAGTCTAAGCCTCATAGCAAAACCCTGTCTCTAGAAAATTAAAAAATAAAATGGTAAAGTCATGTAAGATAAAATAAAATGGAATAAAATAAATTAAAAATGAAATTAAAATAAACATAACAATTAGCCAGACTAAGTGGTTCCTACTTGTCATGCCAGCACTTTGGGCAGTTGAGGTGGGCAGATTGCTTGAGGCCAAGAGTTTGAAACTAACCTGGGCCTCATAGCAAAACCCTGTCTCTACAAATTAAATAAATGAAATAGTAAAATAAAATAGAATAATTAGCCAGACTTAGTAGTTTCTGCCTGGCATCTCAGCACTTTGGGAGGCTGAGGCAGGAGGACTAATTGAGACCAGGACTTTGAGACTAGCCTGGGCCTCATAGCAAAATCCTGCCTCTACAAAACAAAACAAAAAAAGTAAAATAAAATAAAATAAAATAAAATAATTAGCCAGGCTTAGTGGGTCCTGCATGGCATCCCAGGAAGTTTGGGAGGCCATGGCAGGAGCTTCACTTGAGGACAGCAGTTTGAGACTAGCCTGGGCCCAATAACAAACCATGTCTTTACAAAATAAAAAAAAATTGTTAAGTAAAAAAATAAAATTTGTAGCCAGACTTAGTAGTTTCTCCCTGGCATCTCAGCACTTTGGGAGGCTGAGATGGGAGGTTCAATTGAGGCCAGGAATTTGAGACTAGCCTGGCCCCAATAGCAAACCCTGTATTTACAAAAAAAAATGTAGTAAAGTAAAATAAAATAAAATAATTAGCTATATTTATTGGTTTCTGCCTGTCTTCCCAGCACTTTTTGAGTTGGAGGCATGCAGATTACTTGAGGCCCGGAGTTTGAGACTAGCTTGTGCCTCATATAAAACCCAGTCTCTAAATAACAAAAGAATAACATAGTAAAATAAATAAATAAATTAAATATTTAGCCAGAATTTGGGGTCCCTGTCTGTCTTCCCAGCACTTTGGGAGACTGAGGAGGATCACTTGAGGCAAGGAGTTTGAGTCCAGCCTGGGCCTCATATCAAAACCCTGTCTCTACAAAATAAAAAATAAAATAAAATAGTAAGTGAAAATAATAAAATAAAATAATTGGCCAGACTTAGTTGTTCCTGTAGCCAGAATTTGGAGTTCCTGTCTGTCTTCCCAGTACTTTGGGAGGCCAAGGTGGGAGGATCGCTTGAGGCCAGGAGTTTGAGATTAGCCAGGGACTCATAACAAAACCCTGTCTCTACAAAATAAAACAATAAAATAGTAAAATGAAATGAAATGAAATGAAATAAAACCAGACTTAGTGGTATCTGCCTGTCACCACAGCATTTTGGGAGGCCGAAGCAGGAGGATCGCTTGATGCCAGGAGTTTGATACAACTCTGTTTTAACAAAATAAAGAAATAAAGTAAAGTAAAACAAAATAAAATGAAATAAAGTAAAATAATTAGCTATACTTATTGGTTTCTGTCTGTCTTCCCAGAACTTTGGGAGACTGAGGCAGGAGGATCACTTGAAGCAAGGAGTTTGATATAAGCTTGGGCCCCATTGCACAACCCTGTCTCTACAAAATAAAAAACAAATGAGTAAAATAAAATAAAATAATCAGCCACTCTTAGTTGTTCCTGCCTATTATCCCAGCACTTTGGGAGGCCAAGGTGAGAGATTAGCTTGAGGCCAGGAGTTTGAGACTAGGCTGGGACACATAGCAAAACCCTGCCTCTACAAAATAAAAAAAAATAGTAAAATAAAATAAGGTAAAATGAAATAAAATAATTAGCCAGACTTGGTGCTTCCTTCCTGGCATTATAGCACATGGAGACAATCCAGAAAATGCTGAAGCTCTAAACTGCATCCTCCCATGCATGGTAAGCAAATCCCTTCTCATAACACGGGTAAATGTGTTTCCCAAGTAAACACAGTACGCACTCTAAGGGAAGATGATTTTGGGACCACCACAGGAGTTACAGAGCTCACTGACTTCACCAGTGAGTGCTGTGCACTAAGATAATTTGCTGGTTTAGCTCACAGCACTCAGTTGAAGACAAAATGATCGTCAATGGTTTTTCTTGAGCACTCTTCACACATTCCCTGGATCTGTCACACAGAGGATCTTAATTAACACTGCTTCACACCTCAACTACTTCTCTATATGTGCCACCCCAATGGTGTTCATTTTTTAATAGTTCATCAGCCCCAAACTTCTTACTGTGTTCTTTCCTCAAGAGCTTGTTGGCCTTTGGACAAGCAGTCACCATCCCAAGGCAACTCTCCATTTATTCTGATCTTACCTGAATGTTATCATCCTGGCACCGAATTCAGTGGACATGTTAGATGCTTGCACAGTGCTTTACGGAAATACCAAAGAAATAGGAGTCCAAGTTTCCCCGAACTTGCCTTCAAATGGGACCATTTACTCAGCCTCAGATCAAGCAACATGATCTTTCTCTGCTCCTTTCTGTCTGTGTGGCAATTTGTGTATTGTAACCTGTATGTGGACAATTCGGATGCTTCAGCTCCTCTTTTTTGAAACTTCCTCTGCTTGGTTATGGCATTTCCCCCAGCCCTTTATGTGTCCCCAAGTAGGAACATGAGTGCATTTTTAATTAGCAATGATATGATTATTTTATTTCATGTCTATGAAATGGTAGGTTGAGTCAATGAGAATTCTCCCTCAGTCATGACAACTATTGACCGTGCACATTTTAGTAAAAATATAATATTGTCCAGAAAACTTAGAGCCCTCTGGTCATTTTCTCCAGTTCATAAATCAGCCAAATACTTGATGTCACCTTCTTCACCAGCATGAAGAAGAAGGCAGCCCTCTATTTGATAAAAAACCAGGAGCCCGTTTTTTACCCAACTGGGGGAGATAATCTTTGCTCTGAGGTGATAACACTGGGGTGACTGATCCTGGTTTATTCTCCTCCACCAAACCCCACTTCCCTATTCTCATGGAGAACAGCATCTGCTCTTTAGCTTCTGTTGGTCTTGGACCAAGTGCATTCTATTCCCCTCTCTTTAATGGTCCTTCTTTGGCCAGACCAACTGGCATCTATTGTTTGGTGTTGCCATGTACACAGAGTTCTTTCAGTTACTGAGTTGTTTCTGACTGCCAGTTAAAGATGGAGGGATGGAGGTCTGTGAGAGAGAGAGTCCCATCCCATCCTCTTCCCTTTCCGTGGACTCATGTTGCCCTCACATCCTCACCCAGAGAATGAAAAGAAGGCAGAATTTTAGAGGGATGGCCAGTGTGGTGGTGGGTCGAGAGGTGGAGCTGCATGGGGTGACATGGAGGTTGTCAAGGGTCTGCAGACAAGAAAGTTTCCTGGTACCCAGTTGGTGGGGACCACTAATGAACATTTCTCTCCCCTCCCACCACCTCCCAGAGTCTGCCTTTCCTCCAAAATTGGGAGCACAAGCGGATGTAGGGCCAAGAAGTGGAAATCTTGTTGCCAGCCACAAATGGGGTGGAAGCTTGAGTTCACAGGCTTGATTTTGGAAAGTAAAAATACAAAGCACTGAAAAAAATAGTTGTAGTCAAAATTCTGATAGACAGCCTGAGAAAAACTGCTAACAGGATCTCAAGTAATGTTCTCTCTTTCCCTCTTAGAGAAACTCCTTGCAGAGACACAACGACAAATTTCTTATTCATTCCACTTCCCTGCTGCCCCCTGCCCCTTCCCAGCTTCGCTGATCCTGGGACCACCGTCCCACCTACAGGTAAGCCTGGCCATGGCTTACAGTGAGGAGAAAATCCCAGAGATCTGGCTGTGCCTGGGCACCACTCTGATTCACATCCATAGATGTGCCTGGGTCTCAACTCTAAACACAAAGTGCTAGAATGTGAGCTTTGGGATTTCTACTGTCTTTCTGTATGAGTTGCTTTAACCTCCAATGTGTGGAATGGTCTGTGGCTTAGTGTCCAAAGTTCAGGATCAACATTGAGGCCCAGCTGGGTCTATTTTTAGTGTGTTAATAAGACAAGTCATTTTCCATGTGTGTTTTCATATATCTTTATTTGTCAGGTTAAGGGGACTGGAGCACAATTTTTTGGTGCCTTGGCATAGTCCTCTCCTGATTCTAGATGAAGTTGACCCTATCTTATGTGACTTTTTGTTTTCCAGTGACTTCTGATTTACTTGTGTGACATGGATTCAATCTGTCTAATGGCGAAGGAGGCCTTTCTGTTTTCCCTCATGCCTTTGATTTATCTCCTTCAGCATGCTGAGTTTATCATCCCCTCTCCTCTGGCCTGTAATAGTTCTGTTGAGCGGTCTCCTAGGAAGAGAGTTGTGCCTTATTTATGTGCTATTTACTGTATTCCTCTTGCTGCCTCAGGATCCTCTCTCTGTCTTTGACCTTGTAGTTTGCTGGTAACATTTTGGGTTTTTTTTTTAGTTGGAGTCTCACTCTGTCACCCAGACTGGAGTGCAGCTCCTGGCTACCACAGCCTTGACCTGCTGGGCTCCAGTGATCCTTCTGCCTCAGCCTTCCAAGTAGCTGGAACTACAGGCATGTGCTACCATGCCTGGCTAATTTGGGGGTGTTCTTAATTGAACAGCATCTTATAGGTGATCTTTTAGCTCCTTGTTCCTGAATATAGGTACCTTTCTGTAGGTTTTGAAAGTTTTTGGTACCATTTTTTAGGTAAGCTTGCTACTCTTCTTGTATTCTCTAGTCCCTTGTGGATGCAGAAACAGAACGGAATACTCTCTTGATTTTGTCTTCTAGAAACCTTAATTTTTCTTTATTATTTTTATTATTTTTATTTTTATTTTTTATTTTTATTATTATTCTTTATTATTTTTTTATTTATTATTATTATTTTTTTTTTTATTTTTTATTTTATTTTTTATTTTTATTTATTTATTATTATTTATTATTATTATTCTTTATTATTTTTTATTTTTTTATTTTTATTTTTATTTTTATTTTTATTTTTATTCTTTATTATTTTTCTTTATTATTTTGTTTGTTTTCAATTTTCTTTCCTGACCAGTGCTTTTATTGAACATTTCAGTAGTTTCTATAATTCCATTTCTGGAGCTAAAATACCAAGGTACACACAGAATGCATGTTTTACAGTATTCATAAAATTACACAATATTATAGATTTTGTTTGTGGATTCACATTTTAAATTCCATTGCATAAGAAATAATCTCTACTTGTGTCTCTTCAGTCTAAGTGGTATCTTATGTGTTTTTAAACAAATTGAGTGCAAAATTCAAATGTGCTTTTCTTTTTTTCTAGGTTTTTAATTAAATTCAGTAAAGAGTGTACCATGAAGAGGTCAAGAATGTACTCTTTATACCTTGCAATGATTTTCTCCCAGTGGGTGTGCTGTTTTTTCATGTTTTTCACGAGGCTTTAGGAGAGAAATGTTATAATTGAATAAAGTTCCATGGTTGGTATATGGTTTGTGTTTGGATGTTTATATGTAATGAAACTTTGCCAAACATATAGGTCACATCTCTAGGAGTTATTCCTTGAGATTTTATGAATTTTTTGTTTTCTTCTGAGGTATTTTTTATGGGAATTGAATTGATTGGCTACAGTTGACCCAAGGCATTGGTTGGAAAGACTATCTAGAATGACTGTATTTCCTTTCCACCTTTGTAGTACATATATGTGTGAATCTAATTTGTGGACTACTTGTTTTACATTGGTCTAGTTATTTACATTGATGTGCACCCACAGTGTTTTGTTCACAGCATAGCAAGGCTGGTCAATCAAGCATTCTTTGTTGTGTGTGTTTCTTTTTTTCCAGTTAGTTCTGATTTAAACACAACTACGCCTTTTTTTGAATTTGCATGTGAATTTGAGAATCAACTTGTCAATTCATATCCTCAAGTATTTTAAAGTCTAGTGGGGATTTTTGATTGGGGATAACATTGACTCTATAGATCATTTTC
>NW_007261579.1:0-9114 GCF_000164805.1 Carlito syrichta | reverse complement strand
TTCCCAACAAATTAAAACAGTTGGCTAACTAGTTAACCAACTCATTAAGTCAGCTAGCTATCTCGTTAGCCAACTAGTTAAGTCAGGTTGGTAAGCCAGTTAGCTAAACAGTTAGCTAGCTAAGTAAGCTAGCTCACTAAATAGCTAACAATATAAGTCAGCAACTTAAGTATACTACCTAACAAGTTGTCTAATTATTAAATCAACTAGTTATTCAGCTAGTTAAATAGTTAGCTAACTACATAATTTACATAAAGCCAGCTAGTTAACTTGTTAAGTCAACCAGTTAAGACATCTAGCTAAATAGTTGTCAGCTAGCTAACTCAGCTAGTTAAGTCATCTTTCTAAAATAGTTGGTTAATACAACTAGCTAGCTAGTGAAGTAACAGGTTACATCAGCAGGTTGAGTCAGGTAGTTAGCTACTTAATGGATTAAATCACTTGGTTGAGTCAGCTAGCTAGCTAGTTATCAAACGGGTTGACTCAGCTGGTTGAGTAGGCTAGCTAGCTAGTTAACTAACGAGTTAAGTCAGCTGGATGAGTCAGCTAGCTAGCTAGTTAGCTAACGAGATAAGTCAGCTGGTTGTGTCAGCTAGCTTGCTTGTTAGCTAAAGAGTTATGTCAGCTGATTCAGTCACCTAGCTAGCACATTAGATAACGATTAAGTTAACTAGTTAGCTAGCTCACTAACTCAACTAGCTTGCTTACCAGCTAAGTATTTAAGTCAGCTTGTTAGCTATGTAGCTAGCTAGTTAGCTAAAAACTTAAGGCACCTGGCTAGCTAGGTAGTGAGCTAGTTAAGTCAGTTGGCTAGCTAGCTGGTTAGCTGGTTAATTCAGGTAGTTAATATACCTGGCAAACGAGCTGGCAAGGTAGGCAACTAGATACTTAAGTCAGCTAGATATCTACCTGGCTAGCTAGTGATGTCTGCGAGTTAAGTCAGCTGGCTAGCCAACTGGCTAGCTGGTTAAGTCGGGTAGTTTAGTCAGCTATCTACCCAGCTTGCTATGTATGTAGCTAGCTGGATAAGTCAGCTTGCTAGCCAGCAGACTAGCTGTTTAATGCACCTAGTTAATTCTGCTGGCTAGACTGCTGGCTAGGTACGTAGCTAGCTAGTTATATGAGCTGGCTAGGCAGCTTGCTAGCATTAGTCACCTAGTTAAGTCATATGGCTAGCCATCTGGCTAGGTAGGTAGCCAGCTAGTTAAGTCAGCTGGCTACCAGCTTTCTAGATGGTTATATCAGTTAATTAAGTCAGCTGGCAACCAGCTGGCTAGCTAGTTAAGTCAACGCATTAAGTCAGTTTGCAATTCAGCTGGCTAGCTAGTGAAGTCAGCTAGATGAGTCGGCTGGTGAGTTAGGTAGCTAGCTTGTTAAGTCATAGATAAGTCATCTGGCTAGTTAGTTAGCTAACTAGTTAAGTCACCTCGCTAGTTAGTTAAGCCAGTTAGTTTAGTCAACTGGATAGCCAGCTGGCAAGCTAGTTATGTCACCTAGTTAAGTCTGTTCGCTGGTCAGGAGGTTAGCTAGGTAGTTCAGTAGTTAACTCAGCTCACAAGTCAGTAGGCTATGTGGGTAGGTAGCTACTTCAGTTGCCTAGCCTTTAGGCTATCTAGTTTATGTCAACTAGATAAGTTAACTGGTGTATCAGCTTTCAAGCTAGGTAGATAGCTAGTGAAGTCTGCTGGCTAGCCAGTTGGCTACAACCTTAAGTCAGCTAGTTAAATCAGCTGGATAGCTAGGTAGCTAGGCAATTAATTCAGTTGGCTAGAAAGCTGGCCAGCTAGTTAAGTCAGCAACTTTAGTCAGCTGACTATTCAGCTGCATAGCTAATTAAGTCAGCACATTAATTCAGTTGTCTTGCCAGCTGTCTAGCTTGTTAAAAATCTATTTAAGTTAGGTGGGCAGACAGCTGGCTCTCTAGTTATTACAGCTAGTTAAGTCAGCTGGCTAGTTATGAAACTAGCTAGTTAAATCGCCAAATATGTCAGTTAACTAGCTAGTTAAGTCAGCTAACTAGCCAGGTTGCTAACTAGGTAGCTAGTCAGTTATGTCAGCAGTCTAGCAAGTTGGCTAGCTAGTTAAGTCACCTAGATAAGTCACCTAATTATGTCAGTGGACTAGCCAGTTGGTTAGGTAGGTAGCTTGATAACTAAGTCTGCTGGCTAGACAGCTCGCTAGCTATATGTGTCACCTAGCTAATTCAGCTGGATAGCCAGCTGGATAGCTATGTAGCAAGTTAATTAATTCAACTGGCTAGAAAGCAGGCCAGCTGGTTACGAGACCTAGTTAAGTCAGCTGGCTAGCTAGTTACTGACCTAATTAAGTCAGTTGACTAGCCAGCTTGCTACCTTATTAAGGCAGCTAGTAAAGTCAGCTGGCTATCCAGGTTTCTATAGAGGTAGAGAGCTAGTTAAGTCAGCTGGCTAGCCTGCTGGATAACCAGTTAAGTCACCTAGTTTAGTAACGTGCCTGGCCAGCTGCCTAGGTTGCCAGTCAACTAATTAATCAGCTGGATAACTAGCTAGCTAGGTAGTTAAGACACCTCATTAAGTCTGTTGCCTAGCCAGCTCGCTAACTCGTTAAAAAGCTAGTTAAGTCAGATGACTAGACAGCTTGCTATCTAGTAATTTCAGCATGTTAAATCAACTGGATAGCTAGTTAGCTAGTTATGTCAGTTAGTTAATTCGGCTAAATAGCTAGCTAGCTAGTTATTTCAGCGATTATAGCCAGCTGGCTAGCTAGGTAGCTACCTAGTTAAGTTAGCTAGTTAAGTTAGCTGGTGAGCCAGTTAAGCAAGCTAGTTAAGTCACCTGGTTAGCCAGTTGCCTAGGTGGGATGCTAGCCAGTTAATCCAGCAGGCTAGCCAGCTTGTTAGCTAGTTAAGTCAGCTAATTAAGTCAGCTCGCTAGTCAGCTGGTTAGCTAGTTAGTTAGGTAGTTAAGACTGCTGGAAAGTCAGCGGATACACAGGTAGCTAGCTAGTTAAGTCAGCTGGCTAGCCATCTGGCTAACTAATGATTTCAGCTAGTTAAGTCACTTGGCTAACCACCTGTCTAGGTAGGCAGCTAATTAATTAAGTCAGGTGGCTAGCCGGCTGTCTAGCTAGTTAAGTCAGCGAGTTAAGTGAGGTGGTTAGGTGTCAGGCTATCTAGGTGTCTGGCTAGTTAAGCCAGCTGGCTAGCCGGATGTCTATCTAGTTAAGTCAGCTAGTTGTCACCTGGTTAGCCTGGCTGGTTAGCTATGTGGCTGACAATTTATGGCAGCTTGTTAGCAGGCTGGTAATTTATGTGGCCTGCTAGTTAAGCCAGCTGGCTAGCCGGCTGACCAGCAGGGTGGCTGGCTAATTAAAACAACTTGTTATCCGACTGTCCAGACATCCGGCTTAGCTAGCGAGTTAAGCCAGCTAGCCAGCCAACTATCTAGTAGGCTAGTTATGTCAGCTAGCTAGCCAGCTAGCTAGTTAAGTCAGGCAACTAACAATTCAGCTAGCTAGTTAAATCAGCTCCTAGTCAGGTTGGTAGTCAGCTATCTAGTTAAATCAGCTAGTGAGTCAACTAGTTACTCAGATAGATAGTTAAGTCAGCTAGCCAGCTAACTAGCCAGTTAATTAACAAGTTAAGTCAGCTATCTAGAAAGATAGATAGCCTGTTTGCTAGCTAGTTATGTCAGCCTGATAGTCAGCTAGCTAGTTAAGTCAGTTAGCAAATCAGCTAGTTACTTAGCTAACTAGTTGGTTACCATCTCAGCTAGCTGGTCAACTAACTAGTGGGCTCACTCCCTTTTTGTTAGGTTACCTAACTAGTCGGCTTGCTCACCAGCCAACAGACGAACTCACTTGTTGGCTTGTTTGCAGGTCAACAGGACAACTAACTAGTCGGCTTACTCACCAGTCATCTAGTTAAGTCAGCTCACCAGTAGGCTCTCTCGCCAGCTTACTAGTTAAGGCAGCTCACACTTTGGCTCACTTGCTAGCTGAGTAGTTAATTTGGCTCACCTGATGGCTCACTCGCTGGCCAACTAGGTAAGTCTTCTGACCAGACAGCTCACTCACCAGCCGACTAAAATCAGCTGACCAGTCAGCTCATTCACTGGCTGACTAGTTATGTCAGCTGACCAGTCGACTCACTCACCAGCAGACTACTTAAGACGGGTCATCTTTCGGCTCACTTTCTGGCCGACTAGTTAAGTCAGCTAACCAGTAGGTGGACTAGATGGCCAAGTAGTTAACTAAGCTAACCAATTGGCCGACTAGTTGGCCCACTTTTCAGCCAACATGTTAGCTCACCTAACTTGTTGGCCAGCTAGTTGCTGACTAGATGAGCAGACCAGCCAGCCAACTGGTTAAGTGAACTAGCCAGTGGGCCAACATGTCAGTCAGCTAGTTAACCCAGGTAACTAGTCGGTCGGCTATTTGGCCGACATTTAAAGCCAGCAAACAAGTTGGCCAAGTAGTCAGCCAACGTGTTTAACCAGCTAAGTAGTCGGCTGACTTGTCAGCCAACAAGTTCAGTCACCTAGCTAACTCGTAAAACAATCAGGTAAGTCAGCTAGTTAGCTCGTTTAACAACTAGTTAAAAAAGTTAGCTAACTCATTAACCAACTCATTAAATCAGCTAGCTACCTCGTTAGCCAACTAGTTTAGTCAGCTATCTATATCAGCTAGCTAACAATGTAGTTAGCTAAGTCTGCTAGCTAAGTCAACTAGCTCTCTAGTTAGCTATCTATTTAAGTCAGCTACTTAAGTCTGCTACCTAACTAGATAGACAATTATTAAATCAACTAGATATTCAGCTTGTTAAATAGTTAGCTAAATATTGAATTCAGGTAGTTAAGTCAGGTAGCTAACGAGTTAAGTCGGCCAGTTGAGTCAGATAACTAAGGAGTAAAGTCACATACCAAGTCAGCTAGTTAAGTCAGCTTTGTAATTTAGTCAGCTGTTTGAGACAGCTAGCTAGGTACTTAGCTAACGGGATAAGTCAGCAGGTTGAGTCAGATAGCTAGTTAACTAACGGGTTAAGTCAGCTGATTGAGTCAGCTAGCTATCTAGTTAGAAAACTGGTTGAGTCAGCTGCTTGAGTAGGCTAGCTAGATAGTGAGCTAATAGTCAAGTCACCTGGATGAGTCAGCTAGCTAGCTAGTTAGTCAAAGATTTAAGTCAGCTGATTAAGTCAGCTAGCTAGCTCGTTAGCTAACAAATTAAGTCACAGGGTTTAGTCAGCTACCCAACACGTTAGATAATGAGTAAGCTAACTAGTTAGCTAACTGGTTAAGTAAGCTAGGTAGCTAGGCAGCTAACTATTTAAGTCAGCTTGTTACATAGGTAGTTAACTGGTTAGCTTACTATTTAATTCAGCAGGCTAGGTAGGTAGCTAGTTATTTAGTTAACTATTAAATCAGTTGGCTAGCTAGGTAGCTAGCAAGTTAAGTCAGCTAGTTAAGTCAGCTGGATAGCCAGCTGATTAGCTAGGTAGTGAGCTAATTAAATCAGTTGGCTAGACATCTGGCTAGCTGGTTAATTCAGCTAGTTCAGAGAGCTGGGTAGCTATCTGGCAAGGTAGGTAGCTAGCTAGTTAAATCAGCTAGATAGCTACCTTCTTAGCTAGTGATGTCAGAGAATTAAGTCAGCTGGATAGCCAACTAGCTAACTGGTTAAATCATCTAGTTTAGTCATCTGTCTAGCCAGCTGGGTAGGTAGGTTACTAGCTACATAAGTCAGCTTACTAGCCAGCAGGCTAGCTGTTCAATTCCTCTAGTTAAGTCAGCTGGCTAGCCTGCTGGCTAATTAGGTAGTTACCTAGATTAGTTAGCTGGCTAGCCAAGCTTGCTAGCTTAATTCAGCTAGGTAAGTCAGCTGGCTAGCCAGTTGGCAAGATTGTAGCCAGCTATTTAAGTCAACTGGTTAGCCACTTGAGTTGCTGGTTATGTCAGTTCATTAAGTCAGCTGGCAACAAGCAGGCTAGGTAGTTAAGTCAACTAATTAAGTCAGTTGTATATGCAGATGGTCAGCTAGTTAATAAGCTAGTTAAGTTAGATGGCTAGCCATTTGGTCAGCTAGTTATTTCAGCTAGTTAAGTCAGCTGGATGGCAAGGAAACTAGCTATATATGTCAGCTAGTTATGTCAGCTGGGTAGCTAGTTTTGTCAGCTAGATAAGGCAGCTCGCTAGCTAGATAGCTAGCTAGGTAACTAGATGTTTAAGACAACTAGTTAACCTAGCTGAATAGCTAGGTATCTAACTGGTTACATAAGCCAGTTAAGTCAGCTTGCTAGCTAGTTAACTCAGCGAGTTAAGTCAGCTGGCTAGCCAGTTGCATAGCTGGGAAGCTAGCTAGTTAAGTCAGCTGGCTAGCTAGTTCGCTAGCTAGTTAAGTAACCTAGTTAAGTCAGCTCACTAGCCAGCTGGGTAACTAGGAAGCTGGGCAGTTAAGTTATCTGGCAAGCCAGTGAGCTATATAGGTAGCTAGATAGTTAAGACAGCAGGCTATTTAGCTGGCTAGCTTGTTAGCTAGGAAGTAAGGTCAGCCTGGTAGCCAGCTGGGTAGCTAGTTAAGTCACCTAGTTAGGTCAGCTGGCTAACCTGCTGGCTAGCTATATAGCATGCTACTTAATTTAGCTGACTAGCAAGCAGGTCAGCTATTTAAGTCAGCTAGTTTAGTCAGTTGTCTAGCCAGCTGGCTACCTAGGCAGCAGAGCAGTTGTCATTTGACTAGCCAGCTGGCTAGTGAACTAAGTAAGCTCATTAAGTCAGCTTGCTAGCCAGCTAGCTAGCTACGTAGAGAGCTAGTTAAGTCAGATGGCTAGCCAGCTGGTGAACTAGTTTAGTCAGCTAGTTGTGTCAGCTGGCTAGCCAGGGAGCTAGTTGGTTAAGTCAACTGATTAAGTCAGCTGGCTATCCAGCTGTCTAGCTAGTTAGCAATTGACATAAGTCAGCTGCCTATCCAGCTGGCTAGCTAGTTAAGACAGCTACTTAATTCAGCTTTCTTCCCATCTGGCTAACTAGGTAGATTGCTCGTTAAGTCTACTGGCTACCTGCTGGGCTAGCTGGTTAATTCAGCGAGTTTATTCAGCTGGTCAGCCATCTGGCTATCTAGTTGAGTCAGCTAGTTAAGTCAGCTGGCTAGCCATCTGGCTAGCTGGTTAAGTCAGCTAGTTAAGTCAGCTGGCCAGCCAGCTGGCTAGCTAGGTAGTTAGCTAAGTCAGCTGGCTAGCTAGGTAACTAGCTAGTTAAATCAGCTAGGTAAGTCAGCGGGGTAGCTAGTTAAGTTAGTTTAGTCAACTGACTAGCCAGATGCCTATTCAAGTATCTATCTTGTTAAGTCAGCTGGCTATCAGCTGGCTAGCTAGATGAGTCAGCTAGTTAAGTAAGCTCGCTGGCCAGCAAATTAGTTAGGTATTTAGGTATTTAAGTCAGCTGGCAATTCAGTGAGCTATGTAGGTATGTAGCTAGTTAAGTCAGCTGGCTAGACATCAGGCTATCTCGTTATGTCAGCTAGTTAAGTCAGCTGGCTAGACATATGGCTATCTCGTTATGTCAGCTAGTTAAGTCATGGGCTATCCAGCTGTTAGGTAAGTAAATAGCTAGTTAAGTGTGCTGGTTAGGAAGCTGGCTACTTAATTTTGTCAGCTAGTTAAGTCAGCTGGCAAGGCTGCTGGCTAGCTTGGTAGCTAGGCAATTAAGTCAGCTGGCTAGCCAGTTGGACAGTAGTTACTTCAGCTAGTTTAGTCAGCACGTTAAGTCAGTTGTCTAGCCAGCTTGCTAGCTTGTTAAAAA
Source organism: Carlito syrichta (assembly GCF_000164805.1). NCBI lineage: Eukaryota > Metazoa > Chordata > Mammalia > Primates > Tarsiidae > Carlito > Carlito syrichta. Next base: position 1,342 of record NW_007261579.1, on the reverse strand, counting down.
GCTAGTTAGGGCAGATGGGCAGCCATCTGGCTCGCTAGTTATTTCAGCTAGGTACATCAGCTGGCTAGCTAGGAAGCTAGCTAGTTAAGTCAGCTAGATATGTCAGCTATCTAGCTAGTTAAGTCAGCTAATTAGTCAGGTAGCTATATGATACCTAGCTATGTAGCTAGCTAGTTAACACAGCTAGTTACATCAGCTGGCTAGCTAGGTAGCTAGCTAGTAAAGTCAGCCAGTTAAGTCAGCTGCCTATCTGGTTAATTCAGTAAAAGTCAGCTGGCTAGCCAGCTGGCTAGCTAGTTAACTCATCTAGTTAAATCAGTGGCTGGCATGCAGGTTACCTAGGTATTTAGATAGTTAAGTCATCTGGCATGCCAGCTAGCTATGTAAGTAGGTAGCTAGTTAATTCAGCTGGATAGCCATCAGGCGTCTAGTTATGGCAGCTAGTTTTGTCAGCTGGCTATCCAGGTGTCTAACTAGGTAGCTAGCTAGTTAAGTGTGCTGGCTATCCAGCTGGATACTTCTTTTAGTCAGCTAGTTAAGTCAGCTGGCTACCCTGCTGGCTAACTAGGTAGCTAGTCAATTAAGTCAACTGACTAGCCAGTTGGCTAGCTTGTTAATTCAGCTAATTAAGTCAGTTGGCAAGCCAGCATGCTATCTAGGTAGCTAGCTAGTTATTTCAGCTGGCTAGCCAGCTGGCTAGATACTTAAGCGACCAAGTTAAGTCAGATGACTTGTCCGCTGGCTACCTAGGTAGCTTGCTATTTAAGTCAGCTGACTATCCAGCAGGCTAGCTAGATAACTCACCTAGAAATTCAGCTGGATATCCAGCTGGTTAGCTATGTGGCAAGCTTGTTAGTTCAACTGGCTAGAAAGCAGGCCATCTAGTTAAGACAGCTAGTTCAGTCAGCTGGTTAGTCGACTGGCTAGCTAGGTGGCTGGCAAGTTAAACCGGCTTGTTAGCATGCTGGTCAGGTAGGTGACCAGCTACTTAAGTTGACTGGCTTGCTGGTTGACCAGCAGGGTGGCTGGCTAGTTAATTCAGCTGGCTATCCCAATATCCAGCCAGGTGGCTGGCTATTTAAACCAACTGGCATGCCAGCTGGCCAGCCTACTAGATAGCTAGCCGGTTGCCTAGGCAAGTAGCCAGTCAGGTACTTAGCTAATTAAGCCAGCTGTCTAGCAAGGTAGCTAGCTAGTTAAGTCAGTTGGCTAGTCAGCTAGCCAGCCAACTAGCTAGTCAGCTAGTTAAAACAGGTAGCTAGCCAGCTAGCAGTTGAGTCAACTAGCAAGTCAGCTAAATATTCAGCTAGCTTAAGTCAGCCAGCTACTCAGGTTCCTAGTC
>NW_007261578.1:174253-193234 GCF_000164805.1 Carlito syrichta | reverse complement strand
CCTGCTGGGCCCTCCGCCCCCCTTTCTCGTCTTTTCTTCCGGGGCCGGATCGCAAGGCGCGGGGCGCCGCCGGGCGCGTGTCCTGGGCTTTTCCGAACCACGCGGACTCGTTCGCCGAAGACTCGCAGACGTGGATTCCTGCGCCCGCTGGCGGGTCCGCAGCCTCGTTTTGGAAGAGCGGGCGGGTGTGGACGTCACACCTGTAATCCTGGCATTTTGGGAGGCCGAGGTGAGAGGGTTGCCTAAGACCGTGGGTTTGAGACCAGCCTGGGCAAATTGGCGAGACCTTGTCTCTACAATAAATAAATAAGTAATTAGCCGGGTGTGGTTTGCATGCCCCTGTACTCCAGCCTGGGTGACAGTGAGATCCAACTAAAAAAAAAAAATGTTATAGTAGGAATATAGTAGCCTAGTTCTAGTCCAGAATTTTCTCCTGATCTACCAGCATCGAGAAAGTAATTGAACACGACCCGTTTTTTACCCTGTCTTTTCTCAAAGATGGTATGAAGTTATCTAAAATAGCTTTGTACTTCTGATTCCATCTTGAGACCTTGATGTGTCAGTCTTCCAGTTTCATGTGATTCTTTGCAGTAAAACTGCCTGAGCCTCAATTATGCACTCTGAGCTATTTCAACCTATCAGGTCCTCAAAACATTTTCATGCAGTGACTCCTTTCTCAAGCTCTGCACCACTAAAGGCTCAGTGTTTTCTTTTATTCTTCCTAGAAGTAGATCATGATCACTGTCTTCCGATAGCTGACTCTTATGAGCCCTTGCAGGTGACCCGTTTCAGACAGTGAGAAACTCAAGAACTGAAAAGATAATGTTTTATTTTTGTATAGTGAGCTAGGCTTACAGATTGAGATCCAGAAATTCACCAGGTGGCTACAGTTCCAGTCCTAGCTACAAATATGAGGTCTGACAATTAAGTTAGGGAACTCATCCTGGAAAAAATGGTACATACCTCATTGCTGAATATCACTACAGTCACCTTTGAAGTACTTCCCTTGGGAAGCTATGCACTGATGCCAATGCCTAGTCCACCCATCAAAGCAATTTTGGAACTCTTTCTGGAATGGCCATCAGAGCTGTCGTATTACTCTTAATGTCCGGAATGTTATCAAATATCTTCCTTTCAGTATTTATTTTATCTTCGGGTGAAGAAAAAAGCCATTGGGGGCTAGATCAGGAAGTATGGAGGGTGTTCCAATACAGTTATTTGTACAGTGCTGCCAAGGTAAGCACACAGTGGCAAGTTCATGAGCTTAATTGTCAAGACCCCAACAAATGATGACAACTCTGATGGCCATTCCAGAAAAAAGTTCCAAAATTGCTTTGATGGGCAGACTCGGTGCTGGTGTCAGTGCCTAGCTTCCCAAGGGGAGTATTTCAAAGGTGGTTATAGTGATATTCAGCAGTGGGTACGTAGCACTATTTTTAGGGTGGTTTGCAAACCCAGTTGTCAGACCTCGTAGTTGATGGCTAGCTGAAAGCACATCAGGCTAGACAGACTAGATGTTCCAGGACCATGGCTTAAAACTAAAAATTCCTCTGCTAGGATGTAGAAGGAGCACTAAATCCCAAAGTGCTGACACTTTTTCCCCCTCTTGGATTTGAATATTACATGTCTACTAGAGATTTGAATTTTAGAGAATGCTTTTCTTCCCATTTAACATTTTAGGTGCTTCTTTGCTCCAGTCACAAAAGATCATCAGGATAGTTTAACCAAATACATATACCTACACAAACAAATGGTCTTTCCATAAAATTATTATTTACATAATAACTTTACAAAGGGAAAACATTTAGTGTAGTTCTACCAACAATTACTTGCTCTAATTTATTTCCGCTTGCTGCCTGTTTTCTGGAAAGAATGAATAGCAATACCCATGCCTTAAGTATGTCTGTCTGCATCATCTAGCATAGTGCCCAACTAGTTGTGAATGCATGACTGACTATATTTCTGACAAGTCTTTTTTTTTTTTTTTTTTTGAGTTGGAGTCTCACCCCATCGCCCAGACTGGAGTGCAGTGACCGCTCCCGGCCACTGCAGCCTCGACCTGGGCTCTGACGATCCTTCTGCCTCAGCCTTCGGAGTAGCCAGAGTTACAGGCAAGTGCTACCATGCCTGGCTGATTTTTTTTTTTTTTTTTGATTTATTGTAGGGATGAGGTCTCGCCAAGTTGTCCAGGCGGGTCTCGAGCCTGCAGGCTCAGGTAATCCACTCACCTTAGCCTCCCAAAGCACGGCTTCTGACAAGTCTTTAGTAGAATACCTTAGGTGCACTGCTCAGCCCTTTCACTTGCCATATTATACTACCACTATTGTTAAAAGTTTAAGAAATTTCATTTTCTTTTCTCTTTCTTTTTTTTTTAGTTGGAGTCTCACTCTTGCACAGGCTAGAGTGCAGTAGTACGCTCATGGCTACCACAGCCTCAACCCACTGGGCTCAGGCGATCCTTCCACCACAGCCTTCCAAGTAGCTGGAACTACAGGCATGAACCACAGTGCCTGGCTAATTTTTTTATTTATTGTAGAGATGAGGTTTCACCAAGTTGTCCAGGCTGGTTTCAAACCCATGGGCAGTCTTCTCACCTCGGCTTCCCAAAGTGCTGGGATTATAGATGTGAGCCACTACGCCTGGCCAGAAATTTCATTTTGTTCTACCAGAAAAAAGACACGTAACTATTACCTTATAAATCTAGTATCCAAGATCTACAATAATTATAACATAAAAGCAATGTTGGCATTTCTTTTTTTCAAAATGGAAATATTGTTACCTTGATTATTAAATTTTTCAGATGACAAAAAATGAATAAGAGACCGGGCACAGTGGTTCATGCCTATAATCCCAGCCCTTTGGGAGGTGGAGGCAAGAGAATTGCTTGAGCCCAGGAGTTCGAGACCAGTTTAGGCCACATAGCAGAACCTCATCTCAATTGAAAAAAAAAAGAATAAGAGGTCAGTAAGTGGGGAAAAAAAATCTAGAAATGGAGACAAATACAGTAAATTCAATATAGGATAAAAACTTACATTTCAAGTCACTGGAAAAAGAAGCCACATTCAATAAATGATTGTGGCATAACTTGCATTCTTCAAAAAAAAACACAAAACAGTTTCTCTGTTCATTATAAATAAAAATAAATTGCAAATGCATTAAAGATTAAACAATTAAGATATAAGAACAGGTTATTCAGATAGTTTTGGGGATGATGGAGTGTCTGCTTGGCAAGATGAGAAACCTAAATGGCAAAGAAAAAGATTGTCAAGATTGACTATGTACAATTTTACAGATTGCCGGAGTTCAGCTCCAGTGGTTCAGGGTTTCCTGAAAGAGGGATGGCGTCAGTGCAGGTGATAAAACTTGGACACTGACTCTGCTGCAAGCAGGACAGACGCTGATTTATTGCCTTTTCCAACTCCTTTTATACCCTACATGTTTTTTGTTTTCAAGGCAATCAGTTTCAATTTAATGGACCGGACAGGCCATGTATCTTTGTTCATCCTGTTTTGATCTTAAAACATTATCATCCTAAACATTAACTCTAAATCTTATAAACTCCTAACATTTTTCAATGATTACCATTTCTTAATGTCCATACAAAACTTACTTATTCCTATAACTATTACATTATAAATCACTACCAAGTTCTAAGCACTACAGTTGTCACATACTTTAGCAAGTCACACCTGTGACCTTCACACAGCAATTTGCAACTAGCTGGGGTAAAACAACATTTTCAAGAATTCTTAGCCACAAGTTGGCCTGGCTAGTTTTCCACAATCTTACACCTGGTATTTACAATCTGCATCAATTATCCTCTGTCAGGGAGAATGAGCTTTAATGTTTGTAAAACAAAGGGCCTCTCGGGTTCAAGTCACCTTAATTACAATCCCTAACTAGAATTACAAGCCTCCTTAACAAAGGGTAGTAAAGACAAGGATACTCTAATATTTATGTGATTGTTAATTTTTTGAACATAATATACCACATGTAGAAATTAAGAAATTAAGTAAATATAATTTTTGCATTGGCACTTTTCCTAAGAATACAAACTGTAGCTTCTCAAATTTCTCCAATTAGTCACCAATCAGAAGAAATAAAATCTTACAAGTAATTATCTACCCACACGTGATATTTATATTTAAAATCTCTATTGATAATTTCCTAGCAAGGCCAGTGAGTTCCCTGACAAACATTAAATCAAGCACTTTCTGATTTTTTATACTTTTCCCAACTACAATGTTTAATCAAGTGATTGCATAGTTTAATACCAGGAGACTGGGGACGTGGAAACCTAGGGTGGAATTCAAATGAAGGGAAGGTAATTTTTCATGAATTCCCCTCTTAACTTTTTGCAAGGCGTAGTGGAGGTGTGAGTGGAATTTTGCTTTCCATCCTCGGACTGTACAGAACTTTTCGGCTGCACCAATAACAAAAGAAGAAGCAAAGGTCTCAGCTGCCCAGGTTCGCTCTGCAACCCAGGGTCTTCAGCCCCCTGGACTTTGTCAGCAGGCAGGCCTCCATGGCTAGTTCCCAACATCTCCTCCTTTTTTGTTTTTTAGCACAAATCTGTGAAATTCCACAGTCAGACGGTTGATGTTGTTTTTCAGTAATTGGAAGATGACTGGAAGCAAACATAAAGGAAATAAGATAATGACTCCACAAATTCCCACCTTAATTAAAATGGAAATTAGAGACTTTTGATTAGTAAAAGAGGAGAGATTATTTAAAAATGATTGCACTTACTGGTCAAAATTGTTTCTCAGCCTGGCTGATATCCTGAATCTCGCTGTAATTTAGAGAGATTTATGCTTAGGTCTGAATGATTCCAAATTCCAGAAATATGGTTTTTGATTTCATCCCATGTTTGGATAGATTTATTCACCTGTAGAGGGGTTACACAAATCTATTTAAATTCTTCATGGCAATGTAAAGCTATCTTAATCTGTAAGGTTATAAGTTCTTGTCCGATGGCAAGAACAGCCTCCTCGAGAGCATTCACCCTACTCTCTATCTTTTGATCAATAATTTCTTGAGTAACCAATGCCAAGGACACATTTTTAGATAATTGATCTCTCAATGTAGCTGTATGTACTTTTTTAGCTAGAGCTACAGCAGAAACTGAAAGTGATGTGGTGACAGTTATCAAGGTAATGATAACCAGAGATGCTATAAACCTTTTTGAGCATTGTAATAATGAATTAACTTCATATAATGCTTTTACACCATATTCATCAAACCAGAGGGAGGGAAGACTTACAGGAACCATCAAATAAGGAGGTTGTTTAAGAATCATCAATTCTCTATAAGAAAAATCAGTTAAATAATTAGTAAGAATACAATTTTTACATGATATATGTTGGTCCATTTTGGGTAATAATTAAAGAATTAGAAATTTTGGTAACCAAAAATACATACGGTGACCGTAAGCCAGCATAACAACAAAAACAGTAGAGAGAATAAGAGAAGTATTTTGAGGCTGAACCAAGTCCTCTGCATCATGCATCAGCACTTTCAGTTGTCCCCAAGTTGGTGGTTTGCAGGTTCTCCTAGAAGCAGCAGAACGCAATCGCGGTCATGGAGGCCTCTTGAGAGCAAGATGTTTTAGCTGAGGAATAAGGGTTTCTTCTTCCTCGTCATCAGTCGAGCTCAGGCAGTTTTGTTCCTCCTTTCAGGAGTTGGACTGTGGTGGGGGTGGGAGGCCGGACATGCCTAATCAGGTGATCCAGAGCCCAAATAGGTGAAGATGAATCCAAGGGAAAAACACAAGCACATCCTCTCCCACAGGCTAAAAGAATATCTGGTCCTTTCCATTGACCTGTAAGGGCTGTTTAAAATTCTTAGAAAGTAGACTAAATGCAAATCTTTTACAATTCTCAGAATTTAAATAAAACTTTGCTCTTTTGTAACAAAGACAGTAGATGGTGATAGAGAGCCATTCTGCAAATGAACCAACTCCTCGGCATCGAGAACCAGAGCCTTGAATGTTTATAGAATTCCTTTCACTTCTTTTCACAAACTCACCTACCATGTTCGACATACTCATACCATTTTTTGACATGATTGAACCTTCTATTTTTGTTCTATACTTTCCTTAACCAGCCATTCTATTATAGAACAAAAATGAACCATTCAAGATTCTTTCCTATACAATTATTTCTCTTTCCTTTATCCTTTCTTACAAAAAACATACCTATGCCAACAACTTTCTTTACATTTTTCCTAACCTCAGAGTTTTAACCAAAGCAATAAGTTTATATGCGGTGGAAGGGCTTAGATAGAATTCAATGTAGAACTATTAGGGAAATCCCAAGCTAAACAAAAGGCACCCAAAAAAGCACAATGGTGAGGGTAAAGAATAATATGAGTTTTAATCATTTTGGAATACCCAATTGTGAAAAGCAAAACCCCAGAGGGGAGAGGGTTAATAGAAATTGGACATGAAGTACAGTTTTTTACAATTTGTCTAGCCATCTCCCTCGGAATATGAAACTGGTATCTTAAAGTTGCAGCATTTTGGTGATGAATTTTATGGGATAATTGAGCATGAGTAATTACTTCCTCTTCCACTGAGGAACAAATCATAGATTTTGTTAGGCTGTCAGCTAATTGATTGCCCAAGTGCAAAGGCCCCGGGAGGCCAGAATGAGATCTGATGTGTCCCACAAAAAATAATTCTTTCCTATCACAGATTAATTGCTGTAACTAAACAAGTAATTCTACAATGGCAGTTTTATTTGTAGAGATAGTAGCTGTTTCAATATGGGGGAATAATCCTTTAATATAACAGGAATCAGTATACAAATTAAACCTCTCATATTTTAAAATGGAGAAGGCACATAAAACTGCCCTCTTCAACTACCTTTTTTTTGGTGCCAGAGCCCCATTAGCCTGTTATTCTGGTAAATAAGCTCTCCCTGGCCCCATCATCACAAAACTTAACTTGGCAAGAATAAACTGTTGAGGGTTTCATCTATTACTAATATTCACCACAAATTTCCTTAAATAATTACTTCTACTAACCTAAGCTAATAATACAATTCTATCCAAAGCTAATTAATTTTAAAAAACCAAAAACAACCCTAAAGTGAAATGATATAAATTATCTTTGTTTTTACAGCCACTTCTGAAAAGGTATTTTCAAAAATTTTGTAGAGTATTAAACTTAATAACATTTAGCAGTAAATAAACTAGCAAAAGTCAGAATAAGGGACACCATAATAACTTTACACTGTACCATTTAAGTTTTCATGTACATGTAACCTACTTTATGGTCACCAACCTGAACCTCCTAACATGCTCCACAAATAATTTACTCTTTAATTAATGAAATTTAACAAAAGCAGATTTTTCCAAAACAAAACAAAATAAAACCCAAACTGGTAAACATCAAATTGCAAATAGGTTACAAAAACTTGCTTTAAAAAAAAACTAACAAAAATTGACTGACAAGACTCAACAATGAAAACACTACAGTAAAAAATATTATAAACAACAACAAAAGAAAGCACTTGAAACCATTTTCAGTGGCAAATATGATAAAATGAAAAAACAAGAAATTTCAAGATGCCTGTGAAGGTGCCAATAAAATAGAATATATTTTGACTATATTTCTGAAATCACTTTTCAACATGAACTTGACATTTAGAAAATAATGCTTAAATGTATATAAAAATGGACATTTCATGGTGAAATGAACATATATTTTGAAAAACTAAGAACATCTGTTTGCTCCAACACTATGCATAGGAAACTAATAATGGAACAAAACATCGTTCTGCTGCTTGAATCATCTATTACTGGTGTTTCAAGTACATGGCTTTTTAAAGAGATGAATTTAGATATTAACATTAGCATCAAAGGATAGGATGATAATCTCAAAGTAAACATAATTGATTTTTAGCTTAGTTATAAGGCTGAACAGATTTAGAAACGTTAAAGAGAACAATCTTGGGTGGCTAAATTCACTTTTGACTTCTTATTTTTTAAACTCACGATAACTTGTCTAGTTATAGAGTCTAACATAAAAAATATTAGTCTTATTTCGCTCCCTTGAGTCATGTAAGCTCTGAAAATTTTAATAATGGCTGACAGGCAACCTTTCTTTTGTCACTTTGAATCAATACATGAGATTTTTCTTCCAACTTCCTCAACTTTATTCCATATAGCCAAATCAATTGTGCCCTCCTCAGGAAACCAAGGTCACTGTTCTTGCACAAAATGAAGAAAAGGAGATAATTGTGTAGAGGAAACTTTGTTTCCTCTTTTAAAAGGGTATGCATTAGAATACTTATGAGCAGCTTTCTTTCTTTAGGTTCACTCCGGCCCATAATCCGACATGGCTCTTAAACTACCTACCCTTCCTTACTCTGCCTATCTCTACAGTGGGGTCTGCGGCACCCTGGGTAGGGTCCTATTTGTCTCGGGTTCTAATTAGAACAAAGCTTACCTCCAGGTCCCTGTTCAGGCGCCACTTGCTGGAGTCCAGCTCCAGCGGGTCAGGATTTCCTGAAAGAGGGACGGCATTGATGCAGGAGAAAAAACTTGGACACTGACTCTGCTTAAAGCAGGACAAATGCCAATTTCTTGTCTTTTCCAACTCGTTTTATACCCTACATGTTTTTTGTTTTCAAGGCAATCAGTTTCAACTTAATGGACCGGACAGGCAATGTATCTTTGTTCATCCTGTTTTGATCTTAAAACATTATCATCCTAAACATTAACTCTAAATCTTATAAACTCCTAACATTTTTTAATGATTACCATTTCTTAATGTTAATACAAAGCTTACATATTCCTCTGTCATGGTTTAATACCAGGAGGCTGGGACGTGAAAACCTAGGGTGGAATTCAAATGACAGGAAGGTAATTTTTCATGAATTCCCCTCTTGCCTTTTTGCAAGGGGTATTGGAGGCATGAGTGGAATTTTGCTTTCCATCCTCGGACTGTACAGAACTTTTTGGCTGTACCAATAACAAAAGTAGAAGCAAGGGATTCAGCTGCCTAGGTTTGCTTTGCGACCTGGGGCCTTCAGCCCCCTGGACTTTGTCAGCAGGCAGGCCTCCATGGCTGGCTCCCAACAACAGATTTCTATAAATCTAAACACATCATTAAACAAAACATTAGTGAGAGCCTAGCAGAAAACATTTATTCCACAATATGGCAAACAACTTATTTCTGTATTTTACAAATGGCTCCTACAAATTTATTTTTAAACATTTAACTGAAAAGCAGCAAATGATTTGAACGGCAGACAAAAGAAATTTAAATTTTTTCAAAATTAAGAAATATCTAGTGCTTGTGGAAATAGGGTGTTTTTAAAAAATTTTTCGTATAAAGCTATTGGGGAGTGTGAATTTCTTAAGCTTCTGAAAAATAATCCAGGATGTGGTAGATAGTTTCCAAATATGGCCACCATTTTTCCCTCCCCTCCTTGTAAATGTTGTCTGGCTGAAAACTTTATTTTGATCAAGAATGTGGCAGAAGTGATGCTGTCCTTGTCCACTAACTTTTAAAAGGACTGGTGACTTCTGCTTCTTCCTTGTTTAAAGAAGAAAGCTGTTGTATAAGGGGTATGACTAACCTGAGACCACAATGTTTTGAGTAACCCAAGCTAGCCACGTGGAGAAGCACCATGGCCAGACCTGTGAGTGCAGCTTCTCAGACTATCCAGTACAGCACAGTTGTGGGCTGAACAGAACTACATGAGTGACCCCACTGAAGCCATGCAGAGCAAAACAGCCACTCAGAACTCTGCCTCATTTTTTGGCCAGAATGCTGTGAGAAATAATACATTGTTTTAGGCCGCTAAGTTTTAGGGTGGTTTGTTATACAACAAACATATAAACAAAGAATGGGAGTATTAAAGTGACAAAAAAAGCATACTTTTTGGGCCAGCAAAACTACTTTACAAGTCTGATCCTAAGAAATAATTATGCTATTGGAAACAATCCATATGTCTACAAAGTGGAGTATGGTTGACTAGTTTTTGGTGCATCCATATCATGGAATATTCATATCGTTGATAAGAATTAGTTGATCTCAGCTGGGCTCAGTGGCTCAGCCTGTAATCCTGTGCTTTGGGAGACTGAAGTGAATGGATTGCCTGAGCCTGCGGGTTCGAGACCCACTTGGGCAACTTGGCAAGACCTCATCTCTACAATAAATAAAAAAATCAGCCAGGCATGGTAGCACGTGCCTGTAATTCTGGCTACTTGGAAGGCTGAGGCAGGAGGATCGCCGGATCCCAGCAGGTTGAGGCTGTGGTGGCTGGGAGCGGCCACTGCACTCCAGTCTGGGTGACAGAGTGAGACTCCAACTTAAAAAAAAAAGAATTAGTTGATCTCTGGATAAATGTCCAGTCCATGATATACTATTAAGTTTTAAGATGGAAGCTGCAAAATGTGTATACTGTAATCACATTTTAAAAGATTAAGACTAATATATAAAATACATGCTTATGTTTTTATGATCTTAGAGAAAACGTAGATGATATTCATGAAACTGTCAGCACTGTTTTCATGAAGCAGAGCATAGAAATTAACTTTGGGGTTGGAGACTGCAGGCCTTATGTTTGTATACTTGTGTTATTAGGTTGGTATAAGAAGGAAACACTGTTTTGTTTGAAAGAAAATTCAATAAAATATTTAAAGAAAAAGAATCAAGGAAACCTAAAAACCATCTTGTTTAAAAATAATAACTGACTGGGTGTGGTGGCCCAAGCATGTAATCTCAGCACTTTCAGAGGCTGAGGCAAGAGGATTGCCTGAGCTCAGGGGTTTGAGACCAGCCTGAGTAACATGATGAGACCTTATCTCTATAATAAATAAAAAAAATTAGCCAGGCATGATGGCACTTGCCTGTGGTTCTAGCTACCTGGAAGGCTGAGGTGGAAGGATTGCTTGAGCCCAGCAGGTCAAGGCTGCAGTGGCCATGAGTGTGCCACCGCAGTCCAGCCTGGGCAACAGAGTGAGACTCCAACTAAAAATAATAGTAATAACAAAAATTTAACTGTATGGCGGTATATAAACCAGAAAGGGAAATCATCATGTAAGCCTCTTGGTCCAGGTAGAGTAACCTACTTTATTTAATAATATATTAAGGGCATCTTTCTATGTCAATAAACAATGATCTTTCTCACCCTTTTCGATGACTTTAGAGTATTCCATTGTTTGGTATAATTCATTTAGTCAATTCCTTATAGTTAGGCATTTACACTGTTTATAGTTTTTCTGGTTACAAACAATAATGTCCCTCCTTGTATATCTTTCCCCACATGTGAAATAGCTGAGTCAAAGGATATGCATATTGCTAGCATGCCTTCTTGAAAGACTGTAGTATTTTATATTCCCACCAACAGTTTGACAGGTGCCTCAAGAATTTTCTAAGGAGATAGCTGATAACCATTCTTCTAGTAAGCAGCAAAAAAGAGTTTACTTAGATTAACAATTGACAATGCTTCTGTGTCACTCTGCTATATAAAGAGATGTGGATAGAACTAGAGTTATTGCGCATTCGGGCACCAGAATTCCTTCTTACTAGCTGGAGATGGGATGAGTCACAAAAGGGTAGTCTAGAAGTGGAAAGAAGTGGAAATAATTCTTCTGTAGCTGTGTGGAGATTGAAGAGGCAATAAACCAAAGCAGGTTTTTCTCCAGTTTGCCAGGTTGCATGTCTTGCAGTGACATCTTCTGGCAGATAAGCTAACAATTTTTAATTTCCCTGCTAGGGATTAAGTATTTATTTCAAGCACTGCCAAGCCAAAGATGGACTTGAGAACCCAGAGAAGTTTCCTTGGGTGTGTGGTGTGTTGGGGAGGGATGCAGAAGGGGGGCATAGATTTCTTTGCAGTAAAGATCTGAATAATTTAACCTCTGAGGTCTCTGGTAAAGTCTGTGGTCTCCAACATGGCTATACACAATTGGTGTGCAACAGGAGGCAACTAAGATAGCATATGAGCCACTACCCTTCTTCAGTTTCAAGTTTAGATTCTCCAGTATCTCAAGCTTACCCCAGATAAGGTGACCTAGTAGGTTAGGAGGTCACTGAGTAGGGCTTCTCTGGATGACACCGATTATATTCCTAGCTATAGTATCAGAGACAGTGCTCCTGGCCATTTTTCTAGTCCTTCAGTGAGGCAAGGTACTCAAACTAGGATACACGGCCAAACTTTCCATATATAGACAAGTAAGTTATATACACATTAGATGTTGAAGTGTAGAAAACCACATCATAGCTTTATTTTATGAACTTTCAAGACTTAAAAATACTTCTTTGTTTAATCATCCAAAATACAATAGAAAAATCTTACTTTTTAAAGCAAAGTTACAATGATCCAAGATGGCCACTCTCACCAAGCAAGACAGAGAGTAGGGAACCAACTGCCAATAAATGGAAACACCTTGAACATTTTTGGAAGGGTGACACACCCTTCACCCCACAAAGGTCTCTTCGAACAAACAGAGACCAGAAAGCCATGGCAGACATGGGAACTCAGTCACCCCATCCCCACCATTCCCTATGCTAGAACTGAAGCCTTGCCCAGTGAACAAGAGTGGGTGAGTGGCCAAAGATGCTTTGGGATGTTTCACCCCATCCCAGACGGGCACAGGTCATCAGTCCCACATGGAGGAATTTTAAGCAGGGCACAGGATTTTGAATGACTGCAGCCCAAGCAGAACAGGAGAAAGATCCATGCTGGGGCAGCCACTGTGAGTGTGACTTTCTGCAGAACTGGTGACTCATAGGCAAGTAGGGCCCGTCTGCAGAGTGAACCCAGCAGATGTGCACCACCAGCAGCTGGTGGCCATACTCCCAGCCAGATTGGGAAGAACCTCTTCAAACCCTGTGTCCAGGGAGACTGGTGCCCACCAACTCCTCAACAGCAGAAAATCCACTCTATTTCAAGAGCACAATGTGTACTTGAATAGGGAGGGAGTGACACGATAGACACCCAAGGGCTCTCTCAGTGTGAGGGCACCTGGGCTGTAGACTGCAGTCAGTAGACAGACCCATTCTCTTCCCCCTCCTCCTGCTCACACTAGCAGCAGGGGCTGAAAGTTGGTCAGACAAGTTTAGCAGCAGGTAAGAAGCTCTGCAATGACAGAATCCTGCCACAAGGTAGAGGAAGAAGCAGATGTCAATGCCCCTCACACTCTTACTAAGTGACAAATACTGAATTACAGAAAGGATTCTAGAACAAAAAGTGATTGAATAGCTTCAGAGCTTTAAATAAAAAAAATATAGAGAATGAAGAGAGGCCTCTCACAAATGAGGAAAAAAATCAATGAAAAAATACAGGCAACCTTTAGAGTCCTAAAGAGTGCTCGAAAAAGCAGCTATCAGAGCACAAACAATGGAACCCCCCCCAGAACGACCTGTCCTAGATCACAGCTACAGAAATCAGAGAATGGCAAAAGTGTACAGGAACTGAGAGAAACTAGAAACAAAATCCACTGAAGTCATATAGGAAGTAAAAGCAGAGGTGACCAATTTCAAAAAAGCCCATTCTGAAATAAAAAACACACTAACAAGCATAGATAATAGGGTCAATCAGGCAAAGGAAAGAATTTAGAGCTTAAAGACCAAAATACAGAATTAACTCTGTCAAAAAAATAGAACAAAAACTTTAAAATGAAGGATAAATCCTCTGAAAGATGCAGGACTATGTCAAGTAACCAAATCTACACATGATTGGTATCTCTGAAACAGAAAGCGAAACAGAAAACATTATGGAACAAGCATTCCATGAGGTCATTCAAGAAAACTTCCCACATCTGACCAGAGAGAGAATTTCCTACCTAGCCAGGCTAACTTCACCAGTGATAAGGAAATAAAATCATTCCCAGACATCCAATCCTTAAAAGAATATGCCACTTCTAGATGAGCCCTTCAGGAGATGCTTAAGGTACTGAACTCAGGGGAAAAAAAGAATGGTCATACCTATCACAAAAGTACAGGAAAACAGAGTTGACAGTGCATACAGAGCACTCACTGAAATGAAGATATGTAAATATATAAATACAAAAGTTAAAGCAAACCCCTAAGAGTCCTTTGACAGGGACAAACTCACCTTTCAATAATCAATCTGAATGTGAATGGACTAAAGCACCTCTGAAAAGGCATAGAGGCAAACTGGATAAAGAAGCATGATCCAACAGTTTGGTGCCTTCAGGAAACTCATCTTACTGTAAAGGCTCAAATTTGGAGGCTGGGAAATGATCTTTAGGTGAATGGAAAACAGAGGAGGATAGGTGTAGCCATTCTAACATCAGACAAGGTAGTCTTTAAACCATTAAAAGTAAAAAAGAACACAGAAGGACACCACATCATGGTAAAAGACTCAGTCCACCAGCAAGAAATATCCATCCTAAACATATATGCACCCAACACAGGAGCACCAGGTTTTATAAAACAACTCCTAGGAAAACTAAGAGAGGACATTGACTCTCACACAATCATAGTTGGAGACCTAAATACCCCACTAACAGCTTTAGATAGATTATTGAGGCAAAAAATCATTAAGGAGATCTGGAACCTCAAATCAATGCTTAATCAAATGGATTTAATGGACATCTTCAGAAAACTACACCCAACATCTGCAA
This sequence comes from Carlito syrichta, assembly GCF_000164805.1. Taxonomy (NCBI): domain Eukaryota; kingdom Metazoa; phylum Chordata; class Mammalia; order Primates; family Tarsiidae; genus Carlito; species Carlito syrichta. The sequence goes on along the minus strand of NW_007261578.1, from coordinate 178,627 downwards.
AGTATACATTCTACTCATCAGGATATGACACATACTCCAAGATTGATCACATTCTCAGACATAAATCAAGTGTGAACAATTTTCAAAAGATTGAAGTAATAGGATGCATCTTCTCAGATTACAGTGCAATAAAAATAAATAGCTTCACCGACAAGATCCTCCCAAAACATTCAAAGATATGGCCACTAAATAACATGCTGAACAACTGGGTCAACATGCAAATCAATACAGAAATTAAAATTTTCCTGGAAACAGACAAAAACAAAGACACATCAGAATCTTTGGGATGCCATGAAATCAGTGTAAAGAGGAAAATTCATAGCATTGCACACACACAACAAGAAAACAGAAAGATCACACGTAGGCAGACTAATGTGGCACCTAAAGGAACTGGAAAAGCATGATCACCTAAATCCTAACCTCAGCAGAAGTAGTCAGATCATCAAGATAAAATCACCATGGCAGGACATAAAAGGCAAAAATATCATTGAAAGGATCAACATGACCAAAAGCTGTTGTTTTTTGAAAGGATAAGTAAGATTGGCAGTCCCTTGGTCAGACTGACTTTTTAAGAAGAGAGATGAAACCCAGATAGACACAATTACAAATGCAAAAGGCGAAGTCACAACTGACCCTGAAGAAAGTCGAAAGACTATCAGATTACTATAAAAACCTATATGTAAATAAACTAGAAAACCTAAAGGAAATGGAGTACATCACACAACTTCCCAAGGTTAAAACAAGAAGAAATTGAGGCCAGGCATGGTGGCTCACACCTATAATCCCAGCATTTTGGGAGGCCAAGGTGAGAGACTTGCCTGCCTGAGCCCACGGGTTCAAGACCAGCCTGGGCAACTCGGTGAGACCTCATCTCTACAATAAATAAAAAAATTAGCCAGGTGTAGTGGCACATGCCTGTAGTTCCAGTACTTGGAAGGCTGAGGTAGAAGGATTACCTGAGCCCTCCAGGTCTAGGCTGCAGTGATTGTGAGTGTGCCACTGCATTCCAGCCTGGGTGACAGAGGGAGACTCCAACTCAAAAAAAGAAAGAAAGAAAGAAAGAAATTGAAACTCTAAACAGTTCAATAGCAATCCAGGAAATCGACTCAGTCATAAGAAATCTCTCCACCAAAAAAAGCCCCAGACCATATGGCTTCCCAGCTGAATTCTACAAGACATACAAGGAGGAGCTGATACCAATCATATCAAAAGTATTCCAGGCAATCAAGAAAGATGGAATACTTCTCAACTCATTTTATAAAGCCAACATCATACTTACACTTAAACCTGGCAAAGACCCAATAAGGAAAAATAATTATGGTCCCATCTCCTTAATGAACATAGGCGCATGAATAAGATTCTAGTAAATTGGATCCAACACCACATATCAACAATCATCACCATGACCTGGTGGGCTTCATTCCTGGGATGCAGGACTGGTTCAACATTTACAAGACTATAAATGTAATTCAGCACATCAACAGATGTAAAACCAAGAACCAAATGACATGTCATCAGACACAGAAAAAGCATTTGACAAAATCCAGCATACCCTCTTGATAAAAACTCTCGGGCACCTAGGCATTGAAGGAACACTTCTCAGAACAGTAAGAGCCATCTGTGATAAGCTCACAGGCAACATTTTGCTCAATGGGCAGAAGGTGGAAGCATTCCCCCTAAGAACAACACAAGGATGCCCACTCTCATTCCTCCTGTTCAACATAGTGTTGGAAGTCTTAGTCAAAGTAGTCAGGCAAGAGAAGGAAATTGGGGATATTTGACTAGGTAAAGAGGATGTTAAGCTATCCCTCTTTATGGATGATATAATTCTATATCTGAAAACCCTAGGGAGTCTGCCAAAAGCCTCCTTACACTGATAATTGACTTTGGTAAAGTCTTGGGGTACAAAATCATTGTGCAAAAGACAGTTGCATTTCTACACACCAGCAGCAAACAGAGAACCAAATAAAAAGCACAATCCCATTCACAATAACCACAAAAAAGTGAAATACTTTGGTATCCATCTAATAAGAGAAACAATGAGGACTACAAAATGCTGCTCAAAGAAATCAAGGATGACACAAAAAAATGGAAAATCATTTCATGCTCATGGATCAGAAGAATTAATATTGTCAAGATCTCCATCCTACCCAAGGTAATCTACAGATTCAATGCAACACCCATCCAATTACCAACATCATTTTTCTCAGACTTGGAAGTGACAATACATAAATTCCTATGGAAACAAAAAAGAGCACGGATAGCCAAAACAATCCTCAGTAAAAGGAACAAAGTGGGAGGTATCAACTTCCAGACTTACAACTTTACTACAAAGTTATAGTAACCAGAAAGCCTGGTTGGTACAAGAATGGGCACATAAACCAATGGAATAGGACAGAAATTCCAGAAGCAAAAACTTGGTCTCTCAACCAGCTCATTTTTGAAAAGTCACTAGTAACAGCTACTGGGGAAAAGAGACCATATTTAGCAAATGCTGCTGGGAAAACTGGCTTGTCACATGTGGAAGAAAGAAACTGGACCCCTACCTATCACCATATACAGAAATCAACTTGAAATGGATCAAAGATCTAAACATAAAACCTCAAAATAAGAATGCTAAAAGAAAACATGGGAAACGCCCTAATGCACATTGGAGTAGGCAACAAATTCTTGACCAAGTACCCAAAAGCGAATGCAATAAAACCTAAGATAGACAAGTGGGACCTCATGAAACTGAAAAGCTTTTGCACAGTAAAAGAAACCATCAAGAGAGTGAGGAGACAACTCACAGAATGGGAAAGAAGTATTTGCTAATTATGTATCTGACAAAGGCCTAATATTTAGGATCTACAAGGAACTCAAATGAAGCGAAAGGAAAAAAACAACCCCATTAAAAAGTGGACAAAAACTATGAACAGAACATTTTCAAAAGAGGGTATATAAGCAGCCAACAGATACATGAAAAAATGCTCAGCCTCACTAGCCACCAGATAAATGCAAATCAAAACTACGATAAGTTACCACCTAACTCCAGTAAGGATGGCCATCATTAATAAATCAAAAACAACAGATGGTGGCATGGGTGCAGAGAAAAGGGAATTCTACACTGTTGGTGGGAGTGCAAGCTAGTTCTACAGTGTGGCAGTTCCTAATAAAACTAACAATTGACCTTCCATATAATCCAGCAATGCTTCTCTTGGGACTAAGAGGAACATAATTTTTTTTTTTTTTTTACAAAAAAGACACCTGCACACACACATTTATTGCTGCACTATTCACAATAGCAAAAACATGGAACCAATCCTACTGCCCATCGAAAGTGAACTGGATAAAGAAAATGTAGTACATACATTCAACGGAATATTATGCAGCCATAAAGAAGAACAAAATCATGGACTTTGCAGCAAATTGGATGGAGCTGTATACCGTCATACTTAGTGATCTATCACAGAAACAAAGAACTGAATGCTGTATGTTCTCTCAGAAATCAACCTGCACATTAATCATATTAGCACGTGGGAGGTTATCAGCAGTCACATGACACTGTCATTGGAGGAAGGAAGGGAGAGGGACGCCTAACACAAAGGGTACCAGGCCCTATATCAGGGGGAGTTAGGGCCAATTAGGCCCAGACTCCCTGCATGCAGCCTACATGTGTAGTTAATCCTTACTTCTACCTCCACATCTCATAAAATTTAGTAAAATCTAAAAGTAAAGCAAAGTCACTGTTTAAAATGTGGCACCCCTCGCGGTTTACGCCTGTAATCCCAGCACTTTGGGAGGCGGAGGCGAAGGACTGCCTGAGCCCAGGGGTTCGAGGCCAGCCTGGACAACTTGGTGGGTCCTCCTCTCTCCTCTCTACAATAAATACAAAATTAGCCGGGTGTGGTAGTGCACGCCTGTTGGTCCAGCTACTTGGAAGGCTGGGGCGAAAGGAACGCCTGAGCCCAGCAGGTCGAGGCTGCGGTGGCCGTGAGCATGCCGCTGCACTCCAGCCTGGGCGACGAGACTCCGACTCAAAAAAAAGAAAAAAATAGTGGCATCCGTAAGTCGTAAGCCTTCAAGTTAAAAAAAAAAAAAAAAAAAAAAAAGACATCTTCTTCCCTGTGGTGTTTGTGGGAAATTTTTGTCATATGCTTTATGTTGCAAATTGGCTTCGATTAGCGAGTTTTCACCCTCCTCTCGGCCGCGCTCCTTCCAGCTTTGCACTCCCTCCCGTCCCTTGCCATCTCTCAAGTTTCTGGCCTTTCTCCTGTCTCTCTCCCAGCCGCAGCGCCCTGGCCTCGCCCCGGCCTCGCCCCGCCCTCGTCTTGTCGCACCCCGCCCCTGCTCGGCTAGCCTGGATCGCCCCGCCCGGCCTGGTCACGCCCAGCC